>NC_026000.2:72487184-72546506 GCF_000442705.2 Elaeis guineensis
GCGGCTGATGAATCAGCAGGGCCATTATGGTGCCGTACCTGGGCCAGTGTACGCGAGAATTTCGAAGGGTCGCTTCGTATCGCCCCAATCCGAAAAGACTCCAGCACGCGCACTTAATGCCAAATATCTGGGGGCGGCAGTGCGCAGGATTCGAGGGACGGTTTTGGCTGTGCCCATCTCTCTCTGTACTTCCTTCATTCGAAATTCAAACTCGAAAGTAGGGAGACTGGTGTTGGGTATAAAAATACCCACAGCCGAAGTCCTCAGCAGAATCTGCTCAAGTAGACTCCGCCCAGACTCCTACGGGAGCCGGGCTCCGTCCTCAACACCAGCTGTCGGTAAGCCTTGTCCAGACTCCTACGGGAGCCAGACTTCGCCTTTAACTTTAATTGCAGGAAGACTCCACCCGGACTCCTACGGGAGTCGGGCTTCGTCCTCGACTCTCAACGGCTGCAGACAGACTTCGTCCGGACTCCTACGGGAGCCAGACTCTGCCAACAATTTCAACCGCAAGTAGACTCCGCCCGGACCTATGGAGCCGGGCTCCGTCCTCAACACCAGCTGCGGTAGCCTTGTCCGAATCCTACGGGAGCCGGACTTCGCCTTTAACTTTAATTGCAGGAAGACACCGCCGGACTCCTACGGGAGCCAGACTTCATCCTCGACTCCAACGGCTGTAGCAAACTTCGTTCAGATCCTCCGGGAGCCGACTCCGCCACAACCTCACCGCAGTAGACTCCGCCCGGACTCCTATGGGAGCCGGGCTCCGTCCTCAACATCAGCTGCCGGTAAGCCTTGTCCGGACTCCTACGGGAGCTGAACTTCACCTTAACTTTAATTGCAGGAAGACTCCGCCCGGACTCCTACGGGAGTCGGGCTTCGTCCTCGACTCCAACGGCTGCAGACAGACTTCGTCCGGACTCCTACGGAGCCGGACTCTGCCAACAATTTCAATCGCAAGTAGACTCCGCCCGGACTCCTACGGGAGCGGGCTCCGTCTTCAAACACCAGCTGCCGGTAAGCCTTCCGGACTCCTAGGGAGCCGGACTTCGCCTTTAACTTTAATTGCAGGAAGACTCCGCCCGGACTCCTACGGGAGCCGGGCTTCGTCCTCGACTCCAACGGCTGCAGACAGACTTCATCCGGACTCCTATGGGAGTCGAACTCTGCCAACAATTTCAACCGCAAGTAGACTCCGCCCGGACTCCTACGAAAGTCGGGCTCCTCCTCAACACCAGCTGCCGGTAAGCCTTGTCCGGACTCGTACGGGAGTCGGACTTCGCTTTTAACTTTAATTGCAAGAAGACTCCGTCCGGACTCCTACGAGAGCCGAACTTCATCCTCGACTCCACGGCTGCAGACAGACTTCGTCTGGACTCCTACGGGAGCCGGACTCCGCCAACAACCTCAACCGCAAGTAGACTCCGCCCGGACTCCTACGGGAGTCGGGCTCCGTCTCAACACCAGCTGCCGGTAAGCCTTGTCCGGACTCCTACGGGAGCCGGACTTTGCCTTTAACTTTAATTGCAGGAAGACTCCGCCCAGACTCCTACGGGAGCCGAACTTCATCCTCGACTCCAACAGCTGCAGACAGACTTCGTCCAGACTCCTATGGGAGCCGGACTCCGCCAACAACCTCAACCGCAAGTAGACTCCGCCCAGACTCCTATGGGAGCCGGGCTTCGCCTGTAACTTTAGCTGCAGTAGACTTCGTCCGGACTCCTACGGAAACCAGACTCCATCTTCTATTCCGACTGAAGACCTCGCCCAAACTCCTACGGATACCGGACCTCGCTACCGACTCCACCGAACTTCGACCGACAAGTCTGGACCCCTGGCAGGCCACAGTAACGGACAACACTGCTCCACTCCCTTCGGCAGACTCTACGCAAACTCCATCACTCCCTGACAGGCTGCAGTAATGGTCACAGCACTACTCCTCCCTACGACGGGTCTCGCGCAGCTCCACTACTCCCTGGCAGACCACAATAACGACCACGATCCTGCTCCACTTCCTGCGACAGATACCGCGCGATTCTCCCATCTGCTGGCGAATCATGACAACAGACGCTGCCCACTCCCCGCGGCAGACTCCACATGGCACCCCAGTGATGGCCACGGGTCACCCACTACTCTTCGCAGCAAACTCCGCCTGACCCAGGGCAGCCCACTGCCAGACGGTTACAGACGTCGCTATCAGGCTACTGTCCCCTCCGCCTATAAAAGGGGGGCTCCAGATACGTGATTCTATAAGCTCTAATCTTTATCTAAAAACTCTGCTAAATTCTCCGTTCGAGCACTCCATTCTTGTTGAGGCAGAGAACTGACTTGAGCGTCGGAGGGTCTTGCCGGAGCAACCCCACCTCCGGTTTAGACTTTCTTTGCAGGTCCCGGTGGCGACCGCGACTTCCCCGACTCCAGTTTCTCCGGCGCAAGCAGATTTTTGCACCAACAGGCTTCATACCTTAGCATGGATCAATCTTCCACAAACTGATGATCATGATATCTTCTGAAGGTCCTTTGAAGCTGCACAAGTGTCTGACCTCTACAAGTATCCACATGAGATTTTTATCTAATCAGAAGTTTATTAATCTCACTGGAGTGCTAGCTCCCTTACAGAGATCACATCTTGACATTTGAAATCTTCTTTTCTCTCAAGACACTCTAGAGAAGAAAAAATAGAAGGATGATGATCTCTACACTAGAGATCATGAGATGACCCTTTTTCTCTTTTCTTCCCCAAATCTATGCACCAATCTCTACACGAGAGATGTAAAAATTTTATCCAACTTTTGAATAAAGAGAAGAAGAAAACCCATGTCCAAACTTGTTTAAAATATGAGAGAGAAGATGTCCTAACAACCAATCTTTGGTTGTTTATAAGAAAGAAGGGATATGGAGCAAATATTCTCATGCCATGGACATGCACACCGTGCCCTCTCCCTTTGATCTTTTTCCACACAAACTCTTGATTTTTGGTTCTCAAAGCTGATCCATATCAAGTCCTAACCATCCCTCATGACCCACGTTTGAATAGGCAAAGAGTTAGATTTTGAGTAGGAGATAAGAGTCCAAACATCTTTGGAATCTTGATTTATGCCACCCAATATCCAAATATTTGCACCCAGATTTCACATGAAGAAAAGAGAGTCTTCTCATGGATTCTTACATGCAAAAAAGGAGAGGAGGTGGCATCCAAAAATTTGGTAGGCGTGGGATATATTGGCATCCAAATTAGTTGGGTGTAGGACTTGGTTTAGGGCACATGGAGGAAGAGTTTAATCCACTTAGAACTCTTCTTTAGGTAGCTGATTTCAATCAATTAAAACTCTAACCAACTTTAATCATATTAGAAATTGATTAAATCTAAATAGATTGAAAAATAAATCTGATTTGAAGTTCAAACATTTAGATTAGATATCACCTAATTAGAGAAGGAGTCCTAGTCCTTTTGGACTCTCTCTTAGTGCTCGAGTCATACTCAATTTAATCCTAATCCAATTAAAATTTGGTACACCCATGAAGTTGAGAATTCTTAGTCCAAATAAAATTCAAACATACTTGTTTAGATCCAACTCTAATTAAGAATTAATTCAAAACTAAATCTTAAATCAATAAGAAATCATTCTCCCATGTAATTTGGTTATCTAATAACCCAATTAGACTTGATCAAATTAAACCCATATCAAGTCAAATTAAATATAATTTAATTAGACTTGATGCAAGTCCCATAGCTCAATCAAATTGAGCCAATTAGCAATCCAATTACTAACCAATCCTCTTATAACTTAATAACTCTTTAGCAAGTTACTTATTACAACTTTTATATTGGATCAATCATCAATCAAATTGATAATCAAATCCTATCATGATTCATAATCGTATTTCACCATCTGATCAATCAAAAGTTTTTTTGTGTGTGATCCCATAGATTCTATTCTGTCTGATGTGAGATATATTGTAATCCCTATTACAATATCATTGAAACTTTTTTCAATGGATTGAAATCATTCTAACTCTACCCATCAAGGACATCGATCATCAAGATGATACTCATGGGTCTCACAATCCACCAGTGACATCTAACAGTATGTAGTGGCAACCCAGCTGATCAAATAAAAGGTGATGAATCTCTAGGTGCAGTTAACGTATGATACAGTCCCTCTATCATGAGTTCCGACCAGATGATAGGTCATGGATGAATCATCAAACCTCATCATCGGTCATATGATGATTCAATCAGCTCGAGTCTATATATGATTCTCATAGAAACTCCTTTTTATTAATCATATTGCTATGGCCATAGACTTAAAGACTCAACTTCTTAAATCTTATAAGACTACTCTTTGCTGCTAGGGTCGATAAATCCCATCTTGATGCGCACCCTACTCTTACAGTGGACCAACTGTCGCCAACATCTACTACAATGGCTTATTGAGTTCAATGTTTATGTGTAGTCAAACTCTAATAGTCTCACTATGAGCAGTAGTGCCATTTCAGATCAAAAGACCAGTCATACAACTGCAGCATCAAGAAAGTCACTAACGAGTGAGCGACATCCATGTGACTTCTCGTGTTGGTCATGCTCAATGCTAGTTGTTCTCTAACATCCACCTGCACTCTCACTCCAGTGTCACTACACCATAGACTCAAAACTCATCTATCCGAAGGAAGCAATTCGTGCACTGATCTATCTGGATTAATCACCATCCCAATAATGATCCTATGATCAGGAGCAACTTAGGAATTAACCATCAATGACACATGTCTCAAATTCTCAACTCTTTAAGAATATGTGTCATAATCTTGTTAATCTCTTGGATGATTCATGGACACATAAAACATGAATCATAATATAAATATCCATAAAGTATAAAATCATATCCTAAAAATATGATATGCATCAGCCAAGATTGGCTTTTAGGGCATACATCTAACAATCTCCTATTTGCACTAAAGCTAATCTGTCAGTACCAAGCCCCATCTTCTCAAGATAGATTTTAGTCTTTGACTAGCTAAGTGACTTACCAGTGGATTATCCATATCTCATGTAGAGTTTGCTCTCTATACCTCTATGTATTTCTACTTGAGATAGTCGCGTATTCTGCTGCTCTATGTGCTTGGATATCTGGTGAGACCTAGGCTCCTTGTCAAGGACTATAGTGCCATTATTTTTGCAGTATAGTATCATGGCATCTGATGGCATAACATCCAATTTTATAACTAATATTAGAATCAGAATATATCCTACACATCTACAATGTACTCAGCTTCTATCGATCAATTGCTTGGAACCCTTCCAAGATATCGACAGGAACACACCCATGATGTAGACATTCTACCATCAACATTAGACATAAAATCTGAATTGGTGTATCCTCCCACTCCTAATTTTAATCATTCTCTAAATTAATAACAAATCTTTAGTTCTTCTTAAATACTTTAGGATATTTTCATAGCAATCCAGTACTCTCAGTCTGGATACAACTGATATCTACTTGTGACATTCATAGTATTAACTATATCAATTCAAGTACATTATCTGACACATATCTATACCCAATATCTGTGCCCAAAAATGTAGCAAACCCCTCTTTGAGATTTCTATGCTGAATTCTTTCGACATCTACTCTCTGTACTTTATCTGTGAAAACATAAGCATCCAATTACATCTATCTCTATAGATTTTTATATTCTCAGAATATAGGATGCTTGCTTCATGTCTTTTATAAATAATTTTATATACAACCATATTTAATGGATGTCAGTATTCGACACTCCCACTAACCCTTTGAAAACACATAATTCCTCTTTTCTGATCAAATAATTTAATCATATCATCAAAATGAATGTTCCAACTCCAAGATTATTACAGACTTTGTGATCTTATATCATGAGAAATGAAATCCATAAGCTACTCCATATAGAAATCTTCAAAAGATATCTAGTCAGAAAAATTAATTCACATCTTTTTTTGGAGTCGATGTCTAATATCATCTTGTTGTAGATTTTGAGATCATCTCTATATTCTCTATCTCTCATAAGAAATAATTTTTCTCTACATCCTCTATTAAGTATACCAAAGTACCTTTCGAGAGGATAGAAGATCCTACTATATGTATGAGATGGAGGAGGAACATACATATACTGGCTCATCATGAATAGATTCTTTAGGTCCTATGGCTCGCTGCTCTTCAGAGACACTCTTTTCGAGCTTAACTTTTCTCCCACTGCTTCATCTTGATTAAACAACTCTCCAAGAAGATAACATGTCGGGTCACAATTACATTGTAATTCTTTCAGAAAAAAAGTAGTATCATAAACTCTTTTAGGATGAGCTTTATAGATCTATCCTCTAACATATCCATCTACTATCCTTGACATAGGTTGGATATTCTAGAATATTAAAATAATCAAGATTCAGTTCTCACCATGTCATATCTCATATGGTATGATAGGAACAGGTTTAGAGAGAATCCAATTCCATAGAAATAAAGCATGTCCCTAAAGAAATAAAATAAATCAGTAAAGTCCATCATGGATCAGACCATATCTCATATAGTCTGATGACTCTTCTTAATTATCTCATTAAACTGAGATGTACTAAGAGCGGACCAATATGAAACTATACTATTTTATGAGATAATCGAGAAATATCTTTCATTGGTATTGCATCTTCAAGCTAATCAAAGTATCTTTAGAAATTTTTTGAATTACTTCTCTACATTACATCTGAATTCTTTTAACCTTTCAAAAATTTTAGATTTATTTCTTATATACTTACTATACCATAACTGATCATCGGTAAAGATAACAAAGTAGAGATAACACCTTTGTTAGCACATCACATGGGCTACACACATCAAATGTGTGTAAGAAAATGTATCTCAGTAGTCTTTTTTCTCTTATCCCACAAGAGTAGCTTGATAATATTTCTTTAAAGAGATGATGCACAAACTGAAGGAACTAGATCTAGGATTTCAAGGTTAGATCTTGAAATTTTTCAAGATCAGGCAGCGAAAGACTAAAATAAATCAAAATTTATCTTATAAAATTAGAGAATCCCTAGATCTAAGATCTTATTAAATGATTATTACATGACATTAAATCAAAAATTAAAATATAAAGAGCAAGAACTACATGTTGATCATATCAATATATTTCTATACTATATCTAATGTATGTAAAATATAATAGACCAGATCTATTATCTTGCAAGTTAGATGTTCTAACTTTGCTAATCCAGACTTGAAGATGATATTGCAAGCCACACATGCATCCGACCTCTAGGAGTCATCCACACGAGCCCACGAATCACGATCAGAAGTCCTGGTCCAGAAAATCAGCACAGTATGCTAGTACTGTGCTCATCCTTCTTCGATGGTCGATCAGATACCTTCTTCTTCTTGATTTGACTCTTCCAAAGATGAAAAGTAGGGAAGGAGTTTTAGATATGAGACACTCTCAGAAAACTCACAGATGGAGGAAGAAAAGAGGTGAACTCAGCAACCCTAGAAGAAGACCCTCTTCTTCTTCTCTTTGCTCTAACCCAGACACTTAGTTTTGTGTCTATTATATCTCCATGCCCTAAAACTCTTTCTCCCTAATTTTCATAGGCCCCAAAGGTTTCTCAATGTTCTATAATCCATGAAAATTTCAAGAAGAAATTTATCTTAAATCAAGAGATATCAAGAATCTTTGTCTAGGTCAAATACCTAGTCAAGGAAAATCCAAACAGAGCAAGACAAAGGGTGCCCAACTCTTGGGCGTCCCCTCCTTCTTTTTCTACCATAGACCACCAGAAAGGGTACACAATATGTTCCATAAAATTCATAAAATTTTTTTAAAAAATATGGATAAAATCAATGCCACAAGGAAAGAGTTTTGGTTTCTTAAAATTCTATCTCATAGAATTTGAAATCCAAACTAATTCCTACTTTGACTTGGTCCACAACCACATTCCATGTAAGAGAGAAAGAGTGGAAAGCTTTGGGCATGCATGAAGGCCTGGGAGAGAAGATTTTGTCACACAAAATAAGAGAGAGTGGGCATGGGGGCTAAGTTGGTGCAAGGTGGAATCCTAGTCTTACTAGGGTTCAATCTATGACTTGTTCAAATTTGGTTTCTCAAACTAAATTAAACCAAAACCAAATCAATCCAATTAAAATAAGTCTTAACCTAATTAAAAATCAAATTTAATTAAACTAAATTAGATTTAAATCTGATTTAATTTTCTAATCGAATTAAAAATTAGATTGACCCAAGCCCTAATTGAACTAGGACTAGTTTTTCCTTGCACTTGGCTTATCCAATAAACCAATTGGACTTGATCCAATCAAGCCCAAACCAAATATAATTAAATTATATTCAATTAAACATAATCTCAGCCCATTGACTTAATCAAATTAAGTCAATTAGCAATTGAATTACTAATCGATCCTCCTGCAACACTTGCATTAGGTTAAATGTCAATCGTATTGATCGTTTAACCCTAGAACGATTCTTAATCGTTTGTCAACCATCCGATCGGAATGTGAACTCTAATGTGTATGACCTCATAGGTCCGAACCTAAGTCGATAGCATAGAAATAAATTTCTATACCAATCGAAGTGACCATCTAGCAATGGTACCTGATAGTCGGATAGGTCGAATGTGTAGAACAACATCCTTAGAACTCGTGAGGATATAGTTTCTATATAATTCATCCCCTTGACCAAAATGCTCATAGGACATCTTAGAGTTCAACTATCAACTCTGATCAAGTTGTCCATATTATATTTCAAAATATCAAATTCATCTGATGGATTATCTTGGCCAAGATTTTGCTAAATTAAAATACAGTGACTCATTCTTCTCCAACTCTTGGAGTGGTCAATCCCATCTTGATCACACTCTGACTTTGCAGGTACTTGACTGTGCCCAGAAGCCTTCCATTACTGAATTAAAATTTAATTAGTCCAGTACCAAAGCACAGTGAGTTGCTTGCAAGTCACTGAGGCGATCTCAGGTCTAAGGAACACTTATACCTATATCTCATTAGAGACATTCTCGACAATAAAATGCTCTGGAGTTGGTCACGTTCAATGATGATGTACCCTTACATCTCATCTGTATGCCATACCAGTGTCTCCACACTCATTGGTTAAGAGGACAACCAACCCATATGGCCTACAGCGACCTACGCTCGATAGAAGCTGTCATCCTTATTAACAGCCTATCATTTGGTCATGAACAGTTTTAAGGACTAATCGATAAATGCTCTCTTTATCAAACCTAAATAGTTCTAAGAATTTCATAACAACAACGGAGCTCATTAGAAGATGAAAACTTATGATGAAAATACCAAAAATATATTTTATTTATTAACAAATCAATTACAATAAAAAGTTGTCCAACCGTCAACAGGCTGACGATTGGCTTTTAGGACATATTTTCTAACAACTCTCACTTGTCCTAAAGCCACTCGGCATAGTATCTAATATCCATCTTCGACTGGTGGTTGTCAAACTCCTTTATAGCTAGGGCTTTAGTGAAGGGGTCGGGCAGGTTCTCCTTTCCATCGATCTTCTGAAGGTCGACGTCACCTCGATCCATGATCTCCCGGACCAGGTGAAAGTGGTGCAAAATATGCTTCATCCGTTGGTGTGCTTTGGGTTCGTTTGCTTGAGCAATGGTACCAGTGCTATCGTGGTAGAGTAGGATCAAACCATTGGGCGAGGGTGCTACTCTGAGCTCGGTGATGAATTTCCTCAGCCACATAGGTTCCTTTGCAGCATCCGATGTTGCGATGTACTCTACCTCACAAACAGAGTCTACCACAGTATGCTGCTTGGAACTCTTCCAGTAGATGGCTCCACCATTCAGAGTAAAGATATAATCTGATATGCTTCTACTGTCATCATGGTCAAATTGAAAGCTGGAGTCTATGAATGCCACAAGTTTCAGATCTAACTCATCATAAACCAACCATTCGTCCTTAGTATTTCTCAAATACTTAAGGATGGCTTTAACCACTTTTCAGTGGTTTTCTCTATGATCAGATTGGTATCTACTCACTACTCCTAGTGAGTATACCACATCTGACCTTGTACATGTCATGACATACATGATAGATTCCACGGCTAAAGCATATGGAACTGTACTGATACACTCTCTCTCTTCAGGAGTTGTTGGACAATCCTTCTTAGAGAGAGAAATTTCATGACCTATCGGTAGATAGCTCTTCTTGAAATTCTCCATGCTGAACCTCTTCAGCATAGTGTCTATGTATGTGGACTAGGATAACTCAAGCATTATTTTAGATCTATCCTTATAAATCTAAAGGAACCAGATCTAGGGTTTCAGAGTTAGATCTTGAACTTTTTCAAGATTAGGCAGTGGAAGACTAAAATAAATCAAAATTTATCTTATAAAATTAGAAAATTCTAAGATCTAAGATCTTATTATATTATTATTACATGGCATTAAATCAAAAATTAAAAAATAAAGAGCAAGAACTACATGTTGATCATATTAACATGTTTCTATACTACATCTAATGTATGTAAAATATAATAGATCAGATCTATTATCTTGCAAGTTTGATGTTCTAACTTTGCTGATCTGAGCTTGAGGATGATGTTGTGAGCCGTACACGTATCCGACCTCTAAGAGTCATCCACACGAGCCCACAAATCACGATCAGAAGTTCTAATCCAGGAAATCAGTATAGTATGCTAGTATTGTGCTGATCCTTCTTCGATGGTCGATCAGATGCCTCTTTCTTCTTGATTTGGACTCTTCCAAAGATGAGAAGTAGGAGAAAGAGTTTTACATGTGAGACACTCTCAGAAAACTCATAGATGGAGAAAGGAAAGAGGTGAACTCAGCAACCTTAGAAGAAGACCCTCTTCTTCTTCTCTTTTCTCTCTGATTTTTATACACTCTAAAGGTCTCTCAGTGCTCTATTATTTATAAAAATTTCAAGAAAAAATTCATCTTAAATAATAAGATATGAAGAATCTTTGTCTAGGTCAAATACTTAGTCAAGAAAAATCCAAACAGGGCAAGACAAGTGGTGCCCAACTCTTGAGTGCCCCATCCTTCTTTTTCTATCATGGACCACTAGCAAAGGGTGCACAATATGTGCCATAAAATTCATGAAAATCTTAGAAAAAATTTGAGTAAAATCAGTGCCATAAGGAAAGAGTTTTAGTTTTCTAAAATTCTATTTATAGAATTTGAAATCCAAATTAATTCCTACTTTGACTTGGTCCACAACCATATTCCATGTAAGAGAGAAAGAGTGGAAAGCTTTGGGCATGTGTGAAGGCTTAGGAGAGAAGGTTTTGTTGCACAAAATAAGAGAGAGTGGGCATGGGGGCCTAAGGTGGCGCAAGGTAGAATCCTAGTCTTACTAGGATTCAATCTATGACTTGTTCAAATTTGGTTTCTCAAATTAAATCAAACCAAAACTAAATCAATCCAATTAAAATAAATTTTAACCTAATTAAAAATCTAATTTAATTAGATTAAATTAGATTTAAATTTAATTTAATTTTTTAATCAAATTAAAAATTAGTTTGACCCAAATCCTAATTGAACTAGGACTAGTTTTTCCTTCCACTTAGCTTGTCCAATAAACCAATTGGACTTTATCCAATCAAGTCCAAATCAAATATAATTAAATCATGTTTAATTAAACTTAATCTCAACATATTGACTTAATCAAATTAAGTCAATTAGCAATCAAATTGCTAATCGATCCTCCTGCAACACTTGTACTAGGTTAAATGTCAATCGTATTGATCGTTTAACCCTAGAACGATTCTTAATCGTTGATCAACCATCCGATAAAATCATGAACTCTAATGTGTATGACCTCATAGGTTTGAACCTATGTCGGTAGTACAGAAATAAATTTTGATACCAATCGAAGTGACAATCTAGCAATGGTACCCAACGGTCGGATAGGTTGAATGTGTAGAACAACATCCTTAGAACCCATGTGGATATAGTTTCCATATAATTCATCCTCTTGACCAAAATGCTCAAAGGACACCTCAGAATTCAACTGTCAACTCTGATCAGGTTGTCCATATTGTATTTCAAAATATCAAATCCATCTGATGGATAACCCTGGTCAAGATTTTGCTAAATTGAAATACAGCGACTCATTCTTCTCCAACTCTTGGAGTGGTCAATTCCATCTTGATCACACTCTGACTTCACAAGTACTTGACTGTGCCCAGAAGCCTTCCACCACCACTGAATTAGAAATTCAGTTAGTCTAGTATGAAAGCACAGTGAGTTGCTTGCAAGTCACGAGACGATCTCAGGTCTAAGGGACACTTATACCTATATCCTATCAGAGACATTCTCGACAGCATAATGCTCTGGAGTTGGTCACGTTCAATGATGATGTACCCTTATATCTCACCTGTATGCCATACCAGTATCTCTACACTCTTTGATTAAGAGGACAACCAACCCATATGGCCTACAGCGACCTATGCTCGATAAAAGCTGTCATCCTTATTAACAGCCCATCATTTGATTGTGAACAGTTTTAAGGACTAATCGATAAATTCTCTCTTTATTGAACCTAAATAGTCCTAAGGACTTCATCACAACAACAGAGTTCATTAGAAGATGAAAATTTATGATAAAAATATCAAAAATATATTTTATTTATTAACAAATCAATTACAATACAAGGTTGCTCAACCGTCAACAGATTGACGATTGGCTTTTAGAACATATTTTCCAACAACTCTCACTTGTCCTAAAGCCATTGGGCGCAGTATCTAATACCCATCTTCGACTTGTGATTGTCGAACTCCTTTATTATCAGGGCTTTAGTGAAGGGGTTGGCCAGGTTCTTCTTTCCGTCAATCTTCTGAAGGTCGACGTCACTTCGATCCACGATCTCCCGGATCAGATAGAAATGATGCAAAATATGCTTCGTTCGCTGGTATGCTTTGGGTTCCTTTGCCTGAGCAATGGCACCAGTGCCGTTGCAGTAGAGCAGGACCGGACCATCGAGGGAGGGTGCTACTCTAAGCTCGATGATGAATTTTTTCAGCCACACAGCTTCTTTCGCACCATCCGATGCTGTGATGTACTCCACCTCACAAACAGAGTCTGCCATACTATGCTGCTTGGAACTCTTCCAGCAGATGGCTCTACCATTCAGAGTAAAGATATAACCCGACACACTTCTACTATCATAATGGTCAGATTGAAAGCTGGAGTCTGTGAACCTCATAAGTTTCAGATCTGACTCGCCATAAACCAACCATTGGTCCTTAGTATTTTTCAAATACTTAAGGATGGCTTTAACCACTTTTTAGTAGTTTTCTCTAGGATCAGATTGGTATCTACTCACTACTCTTAGTGAGTATGCCACATCTGGCTTTGTACATATCATGGCGTTCAAGATAGATCCCACGACCAAAGCATATGGGACTCTACTAGTATGCTCTCTCTCTCTTCAGGAGTTGTCGGACAATCCTTCTTAGAGAGAGAAATTCCATAGCCTATCAGTAGATAGCCCTTCTTGAAATTCTCCATGCTGAACCTCTTCAACATAGTGTCTATGTACGTGGACTGGGATAACCCAAGCATCCTTTTAGATCTATCCCTATAGATTTTCATCCCTAGGATATAGGATGCTTAACCCAAGTCCTTCATGGAGAACTACGATGACAACCAAACTTTTATTCCCTATAGTGCGGGGATGTCATTCCCGATTAAGAGAATATCATCTACGTACAAGACAAGGAATACCACAACTGGACCATTTGCCCATTTATAGATGCAAGGCTCTTCTCCATCCTTAATGAAGCCATACTTTTGATCACCTTATCAAAATGCTTGTTCCAACTCCGAGAAGCTTGCTTCAATTCATAAATGGATCTCTGAAGCTTGCACACTTTGGACTCATCTGTGGATGTAAACCCCTCATGTTGTATCATATACACCTCTTCAGTCAGCTCTCCAAGCAGAAAAGCTATTTTTACATCCATCTGCCAGATCTCATAATCTAGATGGACAGCTATTGCAAGCATTATCTAAATAGATTTGAGCATTGCCACAGGGGAGAACATCTCGTTATAGTCAATACCATAATGTTGACGATACTCCTTGACAACTAGAAGGGCTTTATAGGTCTCCACCTTTCCGTCTATGTCTCTCTTCCTTTTGAAGATCCATTTACACCCAATGGGTTTAACCCCTTCAGGTGGGTCAACCAATGTTCATACATCGTTGACCTTCATGAATTTCATTTTGAATTTCATGGCTTCAAGTCATTTCTCAAAATCAAGTCTCTACATTGCATCCATATAGGTAATCGGATCCTCATCATTTTCATCGAGTTCGATGGGATCACCATCTCAGATCAAGAAATTATAGTATCTGTTCCACTGACGTGGTACTCTATCGGATCGTCTTAATGGTGTAGATACATTGGGCTTTGGATCTGATCTAATCAAATCCGACTTAGGTTCAGCTATTGGTGTTGGTCCTTCTACCTGTTGAACTTCATCAAATTCAACCTTAGAGGCAACGGTTCCTTCATCAAGGAACTCTTTTTCTAAAAAGATTGTCTTAAGGCTGACGAACACCTTTTGTTCATTAGCATGGTAGAAAAAATATCCTTTGATCTCTTTCGGGTACCTTATGAATGTGCATTTGTCAGACCTAGGTCCAAATTTATCTGTAACTAACCATTTGACATAGACCGAGCACCCTCAGACCCTAAGGTGTGAAAGTGCTGGCTTACGCCCTGTCCATATCTCATATGGAGTCTTAATTATAGACTTACTTGGAACCCTATTTAACAGATAACAGATCGATTCGAGTGCATATCCCCAGAAGAATATCGGCAAGTTGGCAAAATCCATCATGGATCAGATCATGTCTAATAGAGTCTGATTTCTCCTTTCAAATACACCATTATGCTGTGGTGTTCCTAGAGGAGTCCATTGAGAGAGAATCCCATTCTCTGCTAGATATGTGAGAAACTCACCAGAAAGATATTTTCCTCCTCGATTAGACCGAAGAGTTTTAATACTCTTTCCAGTTTGCTTTTCTACTTCACTTCAGAATCGTTTAAATATTTCAAATGAATTCGACTTATGTTTCATCAGATAGACATATCCATATCTGGATAGATCATCCATGAAAGTGATGAAGTAAAAATATCCATCTCTAGCACTTGTGCTCATGGGCCTGCATACATCAGTATGTACTAGGCCCAAGAGCTCAGTAGCTCTCTCACGTTTTTCAGTAAAAGGTGACTTGGTCATTTTACGAAGAAGACAGGACTCATAGGTTGGAAGTGATTCACAATCACTGACTTCGAGGATTCTCTCTTGAGTCAACTTGTTTATCCTATTCTTGTTTATATGACCTAGCCTACAGTGCCATAAGTAGATATCTGATATACTATCTAATCTAGGATGCTTTTTTATAGAATAGATTACATTAACAGGTTGTGATAACATATACACACTATTGTTCAAATGTTCATAAAAAATAATAACACCATTCATAATGATATTACAGACTTGTTTCTTTATTAAAATTTTATAATCATTTTTGGCTAGAAGGCCTGTAGAAATAATATTTTAAAAAAAACTAAAACAGAAATGATAATCATTAAGAACAACGGTATGGGACTCAAATACAAATTTCAAGATTTCTAATGCTAGAACTGGAACTGATCTTCCATCTTCAACGTTCAAGAACCTCTCGCCTTGCTCGAATCTCCTACTGACCTGCAACCCCTACAACGAATTGCAAATATGGTAAAGACTATCGGTATCCAATACCCAGTCAGTTATATCATAAATAGAGAAATTGCAAAGAGTTATCATATAAATACCTTGCCCAGCAACAACCTACTTCTTTCTCTGTCTATTTGGATCTAGGGAGGCAATGTACTGAGGACAGTTCCTCTTCCAGTGCCCCCACTTCTTGCAAAAGAAGCATTCAGTTTGACTCTTATCGGGCTTGATCTTTCTCGTCTGGCCCTGCACTGATATCCCAGCCTGAACTTGCACCTTCTTCACTTTCTTCTTCTTGTTCTTCTTTCCTTTCTCAAAGGATCGAGAACTAGAAGATGAACCTCCCACTAAGTTCACCAACTCCTTGTGGAGTTGGTGATCCTTCTCAAAGTTTTGAAGCAACCCCAGTAACTCGTGGTAGTTTAGTTCAGGCTTTGTCATTTTTTAATGAGTGAGGAATGAGAGATAAGACTTGAGCAGCGAGTTCAGTATTGCATCTTTCCGAAGCTGCTCATGCAAGAAAAAATCAAGCTTGCTCAAACACTCCATCAGCTCGATCATGTACAATACATGATCAGTGACAGAGGCACCATCTCGCATTTTGTCATTGAAGATGGCACAACTAGTCTTGTGCCTCTCCACATCATCGAGTGTGCCAAAGGCATCCTCTAACACTTGAAGCATATCTTTTGGCTGAGCCGTCTCAAATCTGTGACTGAACTCGTAGGTCATGGCAGCCAGCATGATGCATCGCATCATGATCTGATCACTGAGCTACTTCTGCTAAGTATCTCTAGCTGTTCCACATACATTGGCGATTGGCTCCTTAGGTGCAGGATCCGTTATTACATATAGGATCCGTTCATGCTCCAGGACTATCTTCAACTTTAGGTATCAGCTATCGAAGTTGGGTTCCACCAACTTATCATTGTCCAACAATGATCGGAGTGATAGGGAAGTGACCATATCTGCACAAAAGAAAATCATAACCTAATTAGTAATTGATTTATTAAACCTAAAGATTTGGACTTTAATCAAAAGGTTTCTCCCATAATTTTATTCGAATTGATAGTCTCTATCTCCAATTCGAGGAATTACCCTAATTCCTTAGTGGGTACTAGAATCCACTTAGACTGCACACAAGCCCAACTTTGGTTGGCCAATCCATGTACATCTAAGGGTAGGTTCATCACCAATTATTTCTCTAAATAATTTTTAGTAATTTTAATTTTGCCCCAGTCCCTAATTAGTAGGATTTGGCCTCCACTGAAAAGGTCTGGTTAGGTCCAACCATTAACATGACCATACTTGGCCCATCTAGCCAATGGATGATTAGGCCCAACTTTGGTTCACTAACCTAACCACCATTTAAAAAGATACAGTCAAGAAATCATATTTTGAATGACAATTCCATTAGTCGATAAGCCCTAGGCCTTTGGGCCTCTAATGATTATCCAATTGATGGACCCATTATCATCCACTTAATGGGAGGCTATGATCTTGTTATCATCATAACTATTTAATTTTAAGGATCTAATAATTTTAGAAGATTTAATTGATTTAGAAGAGGAGGTCAGATGAACCAGCTTATCATGATCCTCCCACTGGCTTCACCAAGTCAGCTTAAAAGAGACCATTAAAAGGGCTGGTCTAGGAGCACCTAAATTAATCACACTGATTTACCTAGTTGACATGGGTCAGTTCGAATAGTCAAGTGATCCGATCAAAATATAATTTTACCAAGAGACCAAGTAAGTTCGATTGGTGGGAGGGTTTGCCAAAGCTTGCCTTAGACACCATTAGAAATGACCAGGTAAACGGGCTATTAATTAAAAACCACTGATTTGGTTTACCTTAGACACCAACTGGTTTAATTAGGTTCGATTAGATCAACCTCATAGTTCGTGCTAGATCGCTTAGCCAAGAATCAAATCTATTTGGTTCTCGTTAAAGATATAGACTTGATCAACTACAACTATTGTAATTGATCTAGAGAATCCTTGACCTAATCTAAGATAACAATTGATTAGATTTAGTCAATTCTCTAATTTAGTCTATCTTTAATCTAACCTCAGGTCTAACCCAATTAATAGACCTAATTTCTACTAATCCATTAACCCAATGTGTTATGGTTTGTGACTTAGGTTCTTTAATTCACAATCCTAAAACCTAATCAAACAACTTCTTAATTCTCAATTAAGTTTTAGGTTGAGGGTTGGGGTTCGGCTTTTCGAAAATAATTTTCATATTTATAAAATATTTTTACAACATGGTTCTACCAACCAAGTTGTATGTTTGATTCATAATAAAAATACAAGTGAAATAAGTATGAAACTACTTTAGATCTAATCTAAACAGGTTCATGTAATCGAAATAATTTTAACTTTAAACTGCACAAATTTCCCAAACAAATATATGATGGTTCTTCAAACGAGAATTATTAACAAAGAGATTTTATTTTAGATTTTAATATCTTTTAAATCTAATAAATCATAAATTTAATCTACATTATATCTAACAAATTTATGATTAAAGATAGATCTACACGAACTAAGACAACCTTTGCACTGTAAGGGGTAAACCTTACAGTAGGACAACCTACAGTTCGTGATTGATCTAAAAATTTTAATTTTAAATTTAACAATCAGAATATAAATTAGATCTAATCTAAAAATAATCTAAGCATGTATAAATAATTATATAATAAACAACCTAGGCTCTGATACCAATTGAAGGAACCAGATCTAGGATTTCAGAGTTAGATCTTGAAATTTTTTCAAGATCAAGCAGTGGAAGACTAAAATAAATCAAAATTTATCTTATAAAACTAGAAAATCTCTAAATCTAAGATCCTATTACATAATTATTACATAGAATTAAATCAAAAATTAAAAAATAAAGAGCAAGAACTATATGTTGATTATATCAACATGTTTCTATACTACATCTAATGTATGTAAAATATAATAGATTAGATCTATTACCTTGCAAGTTAGACATTCTAACTTTGCTGATCCAAGCTTGAGGATGATGTTGCAAGCCACACATATGTCCAACCTCTAGGAGTCATCCACAGGAGCCCACGAATCACGATCAGAAGTCCTGTTCTAGGAAATTAGCATAGTATGCTAGTACTATGCTGATCCTTCTTCGATGGTCGATCAGATATTTTCTTCTTCTTGATTTGATCTTTCAAAGATAAAAAGTAGGAGAAGGAATTTTAGATATGAGAAACTTATAGAAAACTCACAGATGGTGGAAGAGAAGTGGTGAACTCAGCAATCATAGAAGAAGACCCTCTTCTTCTTCTCTTTGCTCTAACCCAGACACTTAGTTTTGTATCTATTATATCTCCACACCCCAATACTCTTTCTCTCTGATTTTCATACACCCCAAAGAAATCTCAATATTCTATAATTCACAAAAATTTTAAGAAGAAATTCATCTAAAATAATAAGATATAAAAAATCTTTGTCGAGGTCAAATACCTAGTCAAGGAAAATCCAAACAGGGCAAGACAAGTGGTGCCCAACTCTTAGGCACTCCCTCTTTCTTTTTCTATCATGGACCACCAGCAAAGGGTGTATAATATATTTTATAAAAGTCATAAAAATTTCAAAAAAAAATTTGAGTAAAATCAATGCCATAAGGAAAGAGTTTTGGTTTCCTAAAATTCTATCTCATAAAATTTGAAATCCAAACTAATTTCTACTTTGACTTGGTCCACAACCACATTCCATGTAAGAGAGAAAGAGTGAAAATCTTTGGACATGCATGAAGGCCTGGGAGAGAAGGTTTTATCACACAAAATAAGAGAGAGTGGGCGAGGGGGGCTAAGCTGGCGCAAGGTGGAATCCTAGTCTTACTAGGATTCAATCTACGACTTGTTCAAATTTGGTTTCTCAAACTAAATCAAACCAAAATTAAATCAACCCAATTAAAATAAGTCCTAACCCAATTAAGAATCTAATTTAATCAGATTAAATTAGATTTAAATCTAATTTAATTTTTTAATTGAATTAAAAATTAGGTTGATCCAAGTCCTAATTGAACTAGGACTAGTTTTTCCTTGCACTTGGCTTATCCAATAAACTAATTCAACTTGATCCAATCAAGTCCAAACTTAATCTAATTAAATTATATTCAATTAAACTTAATCTTATCCCATTGACTTAATCAAATTAAGCTAATTAGCAATCAAATTGCTAATCGATCCTCCTGCAACACTTGCACTAGATTAAATGTCAATCGTATTGATCGTTTAATCCTAGAATGATTCTTAATCGTTGATCAACCATCCGATCAGATCGTGAACTCTAATGTGTATGACCTCATAGGTCTGAACTTAAGCTGATAGTATAGGAATAAATTTTTATACCAATCGAAGTGACCATCTAGCAATGATACCCGACGGTCGGATAGATCGAATTTGGAGAACAATATCCTTAGAACCCATACGGATATAGTTTTCATATAATTCATCTCCTTGACCAAAATGCTCATAGAACACGTCAAAGTTTAACTATCAACTCTGTTCAAGTTGTCCATATTATATTTTAAAATATCAAATCCATTGATGGATTATCCTAGCCAAGGTTTTGCTAAATTGAAATACAGCGACTCATTCTTCTCCAACTCTTAGAGTGGTCAATCTCATCTTGATCACACTCTGACTTCACAGGTACTTGACTATGCCCAGAAGTCTTCTGTTACTGAATTAAAAATTCAGTTAGTCTAGTACCAAAGCACAATGAGTTGCTTGCAAGTCACTGAGGTGATCTCAGGTCTTAGGGACACTTATACCTATATCCCATCAGAGATATTCTCGATAGCAGAATGCTCTGGAGTTGGTCACATTCAATAATGATATACCCTTACATCTCATCTGTATGATATACCAGTATCTCCACACTCCTTGGTTAAGAGTACAACCAACCCATATGGCCTACAGCGAACTATGCTCGATAGAAGTTGTCGTCCTTATTAACAATCCATCATTTGGTCGTGTACGGTTTTAAGGGCTAATCGATAAATCCTCTCTTTATCGAACCTAAATAGTCCTAAAGACTTCATCACAACAATGGAGTTCATTAGAAGATAAAAACTTATGATAAAAATATCAAAAATATATTTTATTTATTAACAAATTAATTATAATACAAGATTGCTCAACTGTCAACAGGTTGACGATTGGCTTTTGGGACATATTTCTCAACAAGATCTTCATCTCTAAGATGTAGGATGCTTCAACCAAATCCTTCATAGAGAACTGCGATAACAACCAAACTTTTATTCTTTGTAGTGCGGGGATGTCATTTCCGATTAAGAGAATGTCATCCACGTACAAGACAAAGAATACCACAACTGGAGCATTTGCCTATTTATAGATGCAGGACTCTTCTCCATTCTTAATGAAGCCATACATTTTGATCACCTTATCAAAATATATGTTCCAACTCTGAGAAACTTGCTTCAATCCATAAATAGATCTCTGAAGCTTGCAAACCTTGGACTCATCTGTGGATGTATACCCCTCAGGTTTTATCATATACATCTCTTTGATCAGCTCTCCATTCAGGAAAGCTATCTTTACATCCATCTGCCAGATCTCATAATCCAGATGGGCAGCTATTGCAAGCATTATCCGAATGGATTTGAGCATTGCCACAGGAGAGAACGTCTCGTTATAGTCAATACCATAATATTGATGATACTCCTTGGCAACTAGATGGGCTTTATAGGTCTCCACCTTTCTGTCTGTGCCCCTCTTTCTTTTGAAGATCCATTTACACCCAATGGGTTTAACCCTTTTAGGTGGGTCAATCAATGTCCATACATCATTGACCTTCATGGACTCCATTTCAGATTTCATGGCTTCGAGCCATTTCTCGAAATCAGATCTCTACATTGCATCCATATAGGTGATCAGATGCTCATCCTTCTCATCGAGTTCAATGGGATCACCGTTTCGGATCAAGAAACTGTAGTATCTGTCCGACTAATGTGGTACACTACCAGATCGCCTTAATGGTGCAGGTACATTGGGCTTCGAATCTAATCTGATCAAATCTGACTCAGATTCAGATATTAATGTCGGTCCTTCTACCTGTTGAACTTCATCAAGTTCAACCTTAGAGGCAACGGTTCCTTCACCAAGGAACTTCTTTTCTAAAAGGGTTGCCTTAAGGCTGACGAACACCTTTTGTTTACAGCATGGTAGAAAAAATATCATTTGATCTCTTTGAAGTATCCTATGAATGTGCATTTGTCAGACCTAGGTCCAAGTTTATCTGTAACTAACCATTCGACATAGGTCGGACAGCCCCGAACCCTAAGATGTGAAAGTGCTGGCTTACGCCCTGTCCATATCTCATATGGAGTCTTAATTACAGACTTACTTGGAACCCTATTTAACAGATAACAGGTCGATTCGAGTGTATATCCCCAGAAGAATATCGACAAGCTGGCAAAACCCATTATGGATCGAACCATGTCTAATAGAGTCTAATTTCTCCTTTCAGACACACCATTATGCTGTGGTGTTCCTGGAGGAGTCCATTGGGAGAGAATCCCATTCTCTCCTAGATATGTGAGAAACTACCAGAAAGGTATTCCCCCCATCGTTCAGATCGAAGAGTTTTAATACTCTTTTCAGTTTGTTTTTCTACTTCACTTCGAAATCGTTTGAACATTTTAAATAAATCTGACTTATGTTTCATCAGATAGACATATCCATATCTGGATAGATCATCCATGGAAGTGATGAAGTAGAAATATCCACCTCTAGAACTTGTGCTCATGGGCCCGCATACATCAGTGTGTACTAGGTCTAAGAGCTCAGTAGATCTCTCACCTTTTTCAGTAAAAGGTAACTTGATCATTTTACCAAGAAGATAGGACTCACAGATTAGAGTGATTCACAATCACTGACTTTGAGGATTCCCTCTTGAGTCAACATGTTTATCTTGTTCTTGTTTATATGACCTAGCCTACAGTGCCATAAGTAGATATCTGATACACTATCTAATTTAGAATGCTTGCCAGTAGAATAGACTACGTTAACAGGTTGTGATAATATATAAACACCATTGTTTAAATATCCACAAAAAATAGTAACACCATTCACAATGATATTATAAACTTGTTTCTTTATTAAAATTTTATAATCATTTTTTGCCAGAAGGCCTACAGAAATAACATTTAAAAAGAAATTGGGACAAAAATAACAATCATTAAGAACAACGGTATGGGACTCAAATATAAGTTTCAAGATTCCTAATGCTAGAACTGAAACTGATCTTTCATTTCCAACGTTCAGGAACCTCTCATCTTGCTCGAATCTCCTACTGACCTGCAACCCCTACAATGAATTGCAAGTATGGTAAGGGCTACCGGTATCCAATACCCAATCAGTTATATCACAAATAGAGAAATTGTAAGGAGTTATCATATAAATACCTTGCCCAACAATAGCTTGCTTCTTTCTCTGCCTATTCAAGTCCAGGGAGGCAATGTACTGAGGACAGTTCCTCTTCCAATACCCCCGCTTCTTGCAAAAGAAGCATTCAGCTTGACTCTTATCGGGCTTGATCTTTCTGGTTTGGCCCTGCATTGATGTCCCAACCAGAACTTGCACCTTCTTCACTTTCTTCTTCTTGTTCTTCTTTCGTTTCTCAAAGGGTCGAAAACTAGAAGATGAACCTCCCACTAAGTTCACCGACTCCTTGTGGAGTTGATGATCCTTCTCAAAGTTTTGAAGCAATCCCAGTAACCTGTGGTAGTTTACTTTAGGCTTTGTCATTCTATAATGAGTGAGGAATGGGAGATAAGACTTGAGCAGTGAGTTTAGTATTGCATCTTTCCCAAGCTGCTAATGCAAGGAAAAGTCGAGCTTGCTCAAACGCTCTATCAGCTCGATCATGTACAATACATGATAAGTGACAGAGGCACCATCCCGTATTTTGAAGTTGAAGATAGCACAACTAGTCTTGTGCCTCTCCACATCATCGGATGTGCCAAAGGCATCCTCCAACACTTGAAGCATATCCTTTGGCTGAGCCATCTCAAATCTATGATTAAACTCATCGCTCATAGCAGCCAGCATGATGCAACGCACCGTGATTCGATCACTGAGCCACTTTTGGTAAGTGTCTCTGACTGTTCCATATGCATTGGCAGCTGGCTCCTCAGGTGCAGGATCTGTTATCACATATAAGATTCGTTCATGCTCCAGGATAATCTTCAACTTTCGGTACCAACTACTGAAGTTGGATCCCACCAACTTATCATTGTCCAACAATGATCGGAGTGATAGGGAAGTAGCCATATCTACACAAAGAAAAATCATAACCTAATTAGTAATTGATTCATTAAACCTAAAGATTTGAATGTTAATCAAAAGGTTTCTCCTACTATTTTATTCAAATTGGTAGCCTCTACCTCCAATTCGAGGAATTACCCTAATTCCTTAGTGGGTACTAAAATCCACTTAGACTGCACACAAGCCCAACATTGGTTGGCCAACCCATGTATATCTAAGGGTAGGTTCATAACCAATTGTTTCTCTAAATAATTTTTAGAAATTTAAATTTTGCCCCAGTCCCTAATCAGTAGGCTTTGGCCTCCACAGAAAAGGTCTGGTTAGGTCCAACCATTAACATGACCATACTTGGCTCATCTAGCCAATGGATGATTAGGCTCAACTTTGGTTGGCTAACCTAACCACCATTTAGAAAGATGCAGTCAAGAAATCATATTATGAATGACAATTCCATCAGCCGATAAGCACCAGGCCTTTGGGCCTCCAATAATTATCCAACTGATGGACCCATTATCATCCACTTAATGGGAGGCTATGATCTAGTTATCATCATAACTATTTTATTTTAAGGACCTAATAATTTTAGAAAATTTAAATAATTTAGAGAAGGAGGTCAAATGAACCAGCTTATCATGATCCTCCCACTGGCTTCACCAAGTCAGCTTAAGGGAGACCATTAAAAGGGCTGGTCTAGGAGCACCTAAATCAGTCACACTGATTTACCTAGCTAACATGGGTCAGCTCGAATAGTCAAATGATCTGATCAAAATATAATTTCACCCAATGGTTAGATAAGTTCGATCGATGGGAGGGTCTACCAAAGCTTGCCTTAGACACCATAAAAAATGGCCAGATAAGCGGGCTGCTAATTAAAAACCATTAGTCTGATTTATCTTAGACACTAACTGGTTTAATTAGTTTCGATTAGATCAACCTAACAGTTCGTGCTAGACCACTTAGTCAAGAATCAAATCTATTTGGTTCTCGTTAAAGATATGGACTTGACTAACTACAACTATTATAATTGATCTAGAGAATTCTTGACCTAATCTAAGACAACAATTGATTAGATTTAGTCAATTCTCTAATTAAGTCCATCTTTAATCTAACCATAGGTCTAACCGAATTAATGGACCTAATTTTCACTAACCCATTAACCCAATGTGTTATGCTTTGTGTCTTAGGTTCTTCAATTCACAATCCTAGAACCTAATCAAACAACTTCTTAATTCTCAATTAAGTTTTGGGCTGAGAGTTGGGATTCGGCTTTTCAAAAATAATTTTCATATTTATAAAATATTTTTACAACATCGTTCTTACCAACCAAGTTGTATGTTTAATTCATAATCAAAATACAAGTGAAATAAGTATGAAACTACTTTAGATCTAATCTAAACAGGTTCATGTAATCGAAACAATTTGAACTTTAAACTGCGCAAATTTCCCAAACAAATATATGATGGTTCTTTGCACGAAAAATATTAACAAAGAGATTTTATTTTAGATTTAAATATCTTTTAAATCTAATAAATCATAAATTTAATCTAGATCATATCTAACAAATTTATGATTAAAGATAGATCTACACGAACTAGGACAACCTTTGCATTGTAAGGGGTAAACGTTACAGTAGGACAACCTACAGTTCGTGATTGATCTAAAAATTTTAATTTCAGATTTAACAATCAGATTATAAATTAGATCTAATCTAAAAAATAATCTAAGTATGTATAAATAATCATGTAATAAACAATCTAGGCTCTGATGCCAATTGAAGAAACCAGATCTAGGATTTCAGGGTTAGATCTTGATACTTTTTCAAATCAGACAGTGGAAGACTAAAATAAATCAAAATTTATCTTATAAAATTAGAGAATCTCTAAATCTAAGATTCTATTATATGATTATTATATGATATTAAATCAAAAATTAAAATATAAAGAGAAAGAACTACATATTGATCATATCAACATGTTTCTATACTACATCTAATGTATGTAAAATATAATAGATCAGATCTATTACCTTGCATGTTAGACATTCTAACTTTGCTGATCTGGGCTTAAGGATGATGTTGTGAGCTATACATGTATTTGGCCTTTAGGAGTCATCCACACGAGCCCACGAATCATGATCAGAAGTTCTGGTCCAGAAAATCAGCACAATATACTAGTACTATGCTGATCCTTCTTCGATGGTCGATCAGGTGCCTCCTTCTTAATTTGGACTCTTCCAAAGATGAGAAGTAGGAGAAAGAGTTTTAGATGTGAGATACTCTCAGAAAACTCATAGATGAAGGAAAGGAAGAGGTGAACTCAGCAACCCGAGAAGAAGACCCTCTTCTTCTTCTCTTTGCTCTAACCCAAATACTTAGTTTTGTGTCTATTATATCTCTATGCCCCAATACTCTTTCTCTTTAATTTTTACAAGCCTCAAAGTCTCTCAATTCTATATAATCCATAAAAATTTCAAGAAAAAATTCATCTTAAATCTAGAGATATCAAGAATCCTTGTCTAGGTCAAATACCTAGTCATGAAAAATCCAAATAGGGCAAGACAAAGGGTGCCCAACTCTTAGGCGTCCCCTCCTTCTTTTTCTACCATGGACCACCAGCAAAGGACACACAATATATTTTATAAAAGACACAAAAATTTCAAAAAGAATTTGGGTAAAATCAGTACCATAAGGAAAGAGTTTTGATTTCTTAAAATTCTATCTTATAGAATTTAAAATCTAAACTAATTCCTACTTTGACTTGGTCCACAACCACATTCCATGTAAGAGAGAAAGAGTGAAAAGCTTTGAGTGTGTGTGAAGTCCTTGGAGAGAAGATTTTGTCGCACAAAAAAAGAGAGAGTGGGCGTGGGGGCCTAAGGTGGCACAAGGTGGAATCCTAGTCTTACTAGGGTTCAATCTATAACTTGTTCAAATTTGATTTCTCAAACCAAATCAAATCAAAATCAAATCAATTCTAATTAAAATAGATCTTAATCTAATTAAGAACCTAATTTAATCAGATTAAATTAGATTTAAATCTAATTTAATTTTTTAATCGAATTAAAAATTAGGTTGACCCAAGTCCTAATTGAACTAGGATTAGTTTTTTCTGGCACTTGACTTATCCAATAAATCAATTGAACTTGATCCAATCAAGTCCAAACCAAATCTAATTAAATAATATTTAATTAGACTTAATCTCAACCCATTGGCTTAATCAAATTAAGCCAATTAGCAATCAAATTGCTAATCGATCCTCCTGCAACACTTGCATTAGGTTAAATGTCAATTGTATTGATCGTTTAACCCTAAAATGATTCTTAATCATTGGTTAACCATCCGATCGAAATGTGAACTCTAATGTGTCTGACCTCATAGGTCTGAACCTAAGCCAGTAGGATAGAAATAAATTTATGTACCAATCGAAGTGACCATCTAGCAATGGTATCCGACGGCTAGATAAGTCAAATGTGTAGAACAACTTCCTTAGAACCCATGCGGATATAGTTTCCATATAATTCATCCTCTTGATCAAAATGCTCATAGAATACCTCAGAGTTCAACTGTCAACTCTGATCAAGGTGTCCACATTATATTTCAAAATATCAAACCCATCTGGTGGATTACTCTGGTCAAAGTTTTGTTAAATTGAAAAATAGCGACTCATTCTTCTCCAACTCTTGGAGTGGTCAATCCCATCTTGTTCACACTCTGACTTCGTAAGTACTTGACTGTGCCTAGAAGCTTTTCATCACTAAATTAAAAATTTAGTTAGTCCAGTACCAAAGCATAGTGAGTTGCTTGTAAGTCACTGAGGCAATCTCAGGTCTAAGGGATACTTATACCTATATCCCATCAGAGACATTCTCGATAGCAGAATGCTCTAGAGTTGGTCACGTTCAATGATGATGTATCCTTACATCTTATCTGTATGCTATACTAGTATCTCCACACTCTTTGGTTGAGAGGACAACCAACCCATATAGCCTACAATGACCTATGCTCGATAGAAGCTGTCATCCTTATTAACAGCCTATCATTTGATCGTGAATAGTTTTAAGGACTAATCGATAAATCCTCTCTTTATCGAACCTAAATAGTCTGAAGAATTTTATCACAACAACGAAGTTCATTAGAAGATGAAAACTTATGATAAAAATATCAAAAATATATTTTATTTATTAATAAATCAATTACATTACAAAGTTGCTCAACCATCAACAGACTGACGATTGGCTTTTGAGACATATTTCCCAATACAAACTATATATGACTCAACATTCAATGGGCCCAAAGCCTATATTTCTTCAGTTTGTTAATTATTTCTTCTCCAATATGATATAGCCTAAGATTTCACATATACTTTAAGTTTATCTCAACTCTAGATCTCTCAGATCCAATGACATTCACTGCTTGCTCAATTAAGTTCACAGATGCATCACCATACAAATGATAAAGACTATCTCTAAGAACTAAATCCAAATGATAATCATAAAGGACAGATACCCATGGCCACAGAAACAACTCATGCCCTATTGTCAATTTTAAGGGTTACTTTCTCAGCCCTCCACCTTTCCATAGACTCTATGCATAAAAAGTTTTAGGGTCTAAAACTCAACTGGGAGAAGAAAAAATCGTAAGAATAGTATTGAGTAATTTCGACATGCTTACTCTAGGCATGTCTTTATTTTTTTAGCCTTTTCAGGTATGTACCTCTAAACTTTTCAAGGTTTCTTAGTTAGCAACATTTTGACCAATTTAGATAAGATGCCAAGATGGTCATTCATATAGTAGTTTACCATAAACTATCCATATAAACTAATCAGGGATCGCAAGATCAAATCCACAAGCAATTTTTTGTGCATGGTCATGTTGAGCCTTTTAAGCTTCTTATTGTCTTTGATCATTATCAAATAACGATTATAGACTGACTACCCATCATGCATCTCATGCGCTGTGTAACTCTGATCACCTCACAACACTTGTAGATGAATTAATGTATCATTGGCAGTAAATATGTGTTGGGAATAGTGTCCCAAAGTCAATCATCATCCTGTTGACGGTTGTGCTCATTCTTATATTAGTATATAAATTATAAATAAATAAAAGTTATTTTGATATTTTTCATCACAAATTATTTCATCTTCTAATGAACTCCTGTGTTGTGGTGAAGTCCTTAGGACTATTTAGACTCGACAAAGGAGGATTTGTCGTTTAGTCCTTAAACCTGTTCGTGACCAAATGATACGTTGTTACCAAGGACAACAACGTTTATCAAGCATAGGTCATTGTGTGCCATATGGGTTGATTGTCTTCTTAACCAAGGAGTGTGGAGATACTGGTATGGCATACAGGTGAGATGTAAGGGTACATCTGCACTGAACGTGACCAACTTTGGAGTTTTTTCTGCTGTCAAGATTTGCTCCAATGGGATATGGGTATAAATATCCCTCCGATCTGAGACTGCCATGGTGACTTGCAAGCAACTCACTGCACTTAGGCACTGGACTACCTGAATTTTTAATTCAGTGACAAAAGGCTGCTGGGTGTAGTCAAGTACTTGACTTGTCGGTGCGTGTGTCAAGATGGGATTGACCACTCCAGTTCAGGAGCTGTGTATAGTCATATTTTAATTTAGCAAAACTTTGGTCAGGATAGTCCTAGTGAAGAGTCACAGGACTGATTGAGTTGAGCACGATTCGAATGATCTGATCAGGGTTGACAATTTAACCCTGAGTCGTCCTATACACAGGGGTCAAAAGGGATGAATTATACAGTAACCATATTCACGTAGGTTTTGAATGTTGCAATTATGACTATTTGACCTATCCAGATGTCGGGTATCATTGCTAGATGGTCACTTCAATTAGTATAGGAATTGGATCTTATGCTACCAGCTTAGGTTCGAATCTGCAGGGTCACACACATTAGAGGTTCCTATCTGATCTGATGGCTGGTGAAGAGTCTCACTGGACTGGGACTCATCGACCAAGAGTTCAAATGCTCAGAGAATTTATGATTGAGAATCAAGATTCTCAAATCATGAGTTCCACACATTTTGGGTATCGGGGTCAAGAGTCCCACTGGTTTGGGATTCTTCGATCAAGGTTTCAAATCGATGGACTTTGATACCCGATTGCCCATCGGATTTGGATTTAGTATTTATGAGAGATTTAAATAGTGATTTGATCACTAATTAACTCAATTTGATTGAGTGATTATTTTTGGATCAAGTCCAATTGAATTGGATTCAGTTGGGTTTGACCCGATTAGGTTAAGAGTTGACCTAATCGCCGAGGTGGTTTGGTCCCTGATTTGATCAGGGGTTGGACTTAGTCAATTCCTGATTTGATTAGAATTTTGTTGAGCCTAATTAAGCCAAATTATGTTGGATTTAATTTAGTCTAATTGTGTCTAACCTATTTTAATATGGTTGGTTCAATTAGATTGCTTTAAAATTTCAAACCACCTTGACTTATCTCCCTGCGCCATCTCACTTCACCTGTGCCCATTTGAATTCACGAGAAATGAGTTCTCATGAATTTTCTCCCATGTAGAAGCCTTCCCATGCCCCTTCTTTGTACACCATTTTGAATGGATAATGATAAGGATAAATTGGTTGGCCATTCAAATTCAAAGGATGTTTGAATTTGAATGGTTAACAAATCCCTGCGCCACCCCTTTCATTTGTGCGCCACTTCCTCAACACGAGAAAAGATTTCTAATGTAATCTCTCCATGCACAAAGAAGCCCACGCCCTTCCCTTCTCATGCTAAGAGTGGATAAAATTGGTTGGTTGGCATTTGAATTCAAATTTGATTTGAATTCAAGTGAGCAACCACTTATCTTTATCCTCTCACATGGTAAAAACATTGCAAAGATACGGTCTTGCACCATTTTAAAAGAAATGAAAAGATAGCGCATGCGCACATCAGATTAGAGAGATAGGGTGGCATGAGAAAGCTTTTCTACATGAGAAAAGAAAAGAAAAGGAGAGAAAAGAAAAGAAACAAAGTGGGCGCAAGTTTCTTCGATGAATACCCTAGGGTTTTTATCTAGGGTTTGAGAAGTGAGAAGGTGAGCTACGAGTGTTGTGAGCCCACCAAATTTTAAGAAGAGCTTCATCAACCTCTCAAGTACATCTGTTGATGATCCAGAGTATCTGAGAAATGATAGATCAAGATCGAAGGAGTTCGATCAGCATCAGCCATCGAAAGGGTTCTGCAACAAACTAGTATTCGTAAGGAGCCGATCAGATCGGGAGCTTCGTGTGGATGATCCACAGAGACCAGATACACTGTGTGGTTGTATTGCGATCATCAGATACTCTCGACGGTGATCAGATTATGGCGATCGACTACCCACACGAAGATAATGTGTTCTGAACACATAACAGTAAAATATTTACTGTAGAGAATTCAAAATTTCAAATTTAAATGCATGCTATATATATCATATTTAGATCCTTATGTAGCGTTAATATATATTAATTAATTAGATTAATTAATATTTTCTACTATAAAATTATAATTTTGAAAAAGTTTTAAAATTACCATTTTACCCTTGCACTGAAATTCCCACAAATGGTATTAGAGCAGGTTCTAAAATATGATATACATTTGCATGCGTAGATTAATTGTAATCTAAAAGTTTAAATTTAAAATTTGAATTTAAAATTTGAAATTCAAAATTTAAAATTTTAATTTTAAAAATAAAATTCAAATTCAAAATTCAAAAATTTGAAATTCAAAATTCAAATTCAAAATTTAAAATTTAAAATTTGAAATCAAAAATTTGAAATTAAAATTTAAAATTTAAAATTTAAATTTTAAAATTGATATATTTAGATATACTTGATCCAAGTAGCAAGTAGTCTAATTGGGTTGGTTGCCATGGTCGTCCGGTCATAGGAGAAAAAGTAGGGTTTAAAAGGCCCTCTCCTCCCATTCGATGGGGTTCTCCTATGGCGGTAGGGTGCCGATGCGATTATATCCTATGCAGACAAAGCAGCGAAAGGACATAATTTGTAAAGGTTCAATTGTGAAATTTATCATGAATGTTATTGGGTATAAAATACCCTAGCCGAAGTTTGTAAAAGACCGCCCTTCCATGACTTTTTGGCTTCCGACCTTGTGTGACGTCTTTCTGAACCCTCGACCACCAAGCTTCATAATACCATCCAGACTTCTCCAGTAATGAGCTTCTCCATTCATCTACCGGGCCGCTCCAAAGGCTCTCTGGGCTTCACTATCAGCCTACAGTGATCAACTATTCTTGGAATCCCTTCCAGACTTCTTCGCCAGGACGACCCTACTCGAACTTCTTCCGACTTCGTCATATCCGAGCTTCCCGAAACGAGATTTCTACAGTAACCAGACTCCATCCAAGTTTCTACGATGGTCGACCGCCTTCCGATTCCACCCGAGCTCCTGCGAGAGCCAACTTCTACAGCAAGCAGTCTACTCCGAAACTCCTACTGCAGGCGGTCTACTTCGATATCTACTCGGATCCAGACGAGCTTCTACACAAGCTCCCCAGGTACTACTCGAGCTTCCGATACGATCTTCGTGACTTCTAAATAAGCCCTCCTTTCAGCCTTCTGCAAGAACGGACTCCGTCCGAACTTCCATAGCGGATGGATTCGGATGGAGCTTCTACAACAGACGGGCTCCAGCAGCTGGATTTCTACAACGTCGATCGCCTCCGGTGTCTGCGAACCTCCCCAGCCATCAACCTTCAATAGCGTCATCGGACTTCACAACACCATCCAGACTTCCCAGATCCCCAGACTCCTCCAGGAGAACCTCCCAACGCCATCCGAAGTCCACCCGGCCGACCCTCTGCCAGATTCTTCATGAAACCAGACTTCCCCAAAGAAAGTCTCCCATCGAGCTTCTACAGCAGATGGTTCCCCTGCAGCATCAGTGCTCTAGGCACCCAACAACAGTAGACCCGTCACAACCTCAAAAACATCCGAGCTTCTCCTAGATCGACGAGATAGAGAGCCATTCCCTCCATCAGACATCCCAGCCGAGCTTCAGCCGACAGATCCAAACTCTCTGGCAAGTCACGACAATGGCCACTACCCTACTCCACTCTCTGCAATGGATTCCAGTGGCTCCACCACTCTCTGGCAAGTCGCGACAACGGACACCACTCCACTCTCCGTAACAAACTCCACGTGGCCCTGAACGGCCCCTGACCCACTACTCTCCGTAACAAACTCCGTGGCTCTGAACGGCCCACTACCAGGGTTACAGACGTCGCTGTCAATCAGTTACGCTCTCCGTCTATAAAAAGGGACCCCAGATACGTTCTTCTCTAAGCTCTAAACTCTATCTCGAAACTCTGCTAAAATTTTCACTCGAGCACTCCATTTCTGTTGAAGCAGAGTACTGACTTGAGCATCGGAGGGTCTTGCGGAGCACCCCCAACTCGGTTTAGACTTCCCTTGCAGGTCCCGATGGGCCGCGGTCATCTCAACTCCAGCTTCTCCTGGCTTCGGAAATTCTGCACCAACAGAATTGGCGCTAGAGGAAGGGCCTGTGTCTTCGCAGTACCCTTGTTCTTAAAGGAGTGCTCAACGGACTGTCTCCGATCATCTTCTCCGACATCCTCTTCTCCTTCTCCTTCTAGATCTCCACCTGATGCCTCCCGAAAGGCATCCACCAGGCGATCCACGCCTCCGGCCAGATCTCAGTGAGCTCCGCAAGCTCGACCTCGTCTCCAGTTTTCCAGGCTCCTCCTCCTCCTCCGCAACGGCAGTCGGCATGGAGCAGTTCGACCTGCTGGTTCAGCAGGTCAGAGGCCTCACCGAAGTAGTGCAGCCATGCAGCAGCAGCAGCAACAGCCAGGCGTCAGTGCGCTGGAAAGAGCATCGTCGGAGTTCAAAATCGCAATAGGTGGGCCACTTGGGCCAGTCGCCCTGTCTTCCCGAAAGGGAAGCGAGGGTGGAGAGCCCTCAGTCTGATCACGATTCCACCCCCGGAGGATCCCTACCTCCATTCTGCCAGAAGACCCTCGAGACTCACAGTCGAGAGGACCTCCTGGATCAAAGGCTCCAGGAGATGAACCGAGGATCGAAGAGCTCCGCCAGCTCCCCCTGCTTATGGTGAGGACATCTGTACTGACCCTCCTTTCTCTCAAATGATCATGCAGGAACCGATCCCGCCAAACTTCAAGCTCCCCCAATTCGAAAGCTACGACGGACCTCGATCTGTTGACCACCTGGAGGCCTTCCGGACAATGATGCTGCTCCATGGCAGCCAGACGCCATCCTGTGCCGAGCTTTCCCATCTACCTTGAAGGGAGCAGCAAGGAACTGGTACTCGATGCTGAAGTCGGGTACTATCTTCTCCTTTGATCAGATGAGCCACCAGTTTGGGCTCATTTTGTTAGCAGCCGGCTCCCGAGAGGTTCGGAGTCCCTTATCAACATCAAGCAGAAGGAGGGAGAATCCATCCGAACCTATGTCAACCGATTTAACCGCCGCATTGGAGGTCCGAAACTTGGACCAATCGTTGCAATGGCCACCTAAAGAGCGGTCTTCAAAAGAATGATCTTCTTTCTCCTGAAAAGAAGTATCCCAGGGACTTCGCTGATTTGCTGGCTCGGCCGAAGGATATGCCCGAGAAGGAAGCCTTCAAGTTGAAGGATGAGGAGGCCGCGAAGGAGCGGCAGGCGGGTGGCTCCAGCAAGCCCGCAGTTGAAAAAGGGCCAAGTGAAGCTCGGCCACGTTCTCGAACTCCTCCCGGACACAGGCATGTCCGGACTCCTCCCCGAGCTCGTAAGCAGAGGAGCCCAGACCGCAGAGTTCGACGGAGCTCTCCCCCAAGAAGATTCCACAGCTACGCCCCTCTCAATGCTCCAAAAGCCCAGGTGCTGATGGAGGTCAGGGAGCAGCTGTCGAGGCGGAAAGGATGCGCTCGCACCCGGAAGTGCAACCCAAACAAATTCTGCCTCTATCATCGTGACCACGGCCACGACACGGAGGAGTGTATTCAGCTTCGAGATGAAATCGAGGAGCTCATCAGGCGGGTCGGCTCGACAGATTCATCCGACGCGGCCTGAAGGTAGGGAGGATCGATCGAGGGCCCTGCCACAACGAGCCGCCAAGGAGGAAGAACAGCCTGGAGATCGGCCTCCAATCGGGATCATCAACACCATCTCTGGAGGGCCCGGAGGGGAGCGGCCAGTGGATCGGCCGGACGCTCAAGCGGCAGAGAACTGAAGGATCTATAACCTTTACTGAAGAAGATGCCCGGAGATCCAATTCTCCCATAATGATGGGTTGTAGTTTCTTTAAATATTGCTGATTATGATGTACGCCGCATTCTTGTTGATAGTGGAAGCTCAGTCGATATTTTATTTTACGATGCATTCTCAAAAATGTCCATCCCTGATGGTCGGTTAGGGCCGATTAGCTCCCGTTGGTAGGGTTTACTGGCGATGCTGTGCCAGTGGAGGGAGTAATAACTTTGACTGTAGTTGCAGGTCGGTATCCGAAACAATCTAGAGCGCTAGTGGATTTTCTGGTAGTGAGGGCACCGTCTGCCTACAACGCAATACTCGCCGACCTGGCCTCAACGCCCTCCGAGCTGTAGTATCGACCTACCATTTGAAATTAAATTTTCTACTAGCCAGGGGGTCGGAGAAGTCAGAGGAGATCAAGCCCTGGCAAGACATTGCTATAACATAGCCCTACAAAGAAATGGTCAGCCTGACCCCTGTCCGGTTGATGGATTGGACACCCGCGATGACCTGACTGAAGAACGGGGTGAGCCAATAGAAGATCTTGTCTCAATTCCTTTGAATGATGGGAATGAAGAGCACGTGGTGAAGATCGGCTCCAACTTGGGGAAAGAGGTGCGGACACAGCTTATCAATTTTCTACAAAAGAATGCGGATGTTTTCGCTTGGGCTCCGACGGACATGCCAGGGATCGATGCTGAAGTTATGGAACACCGTCTGGCTGTTGATCCCAAACACCGACCGACGAAGGAAAAAGTTCGAAGTCATGCACCGAAAGACAAATGGCAATAGCTGAGGAAGTTGATAAACTCCTGAAAGCGGGTTCATCAGAGAGGTCAACTATCCGAGCTGGGTTTCCAATGTGGTCCTGGTTAAGAAGGCGAACGTAAATGGAGGATGTGTATAGACTTCAAAAAGCTGAATAAAGCCTTCCCGAAGGATAGTTACCCTCTGCCCAGAATCGACCAATTAGTGGATGCAACCTCGGGCCACGAGCTTCTCACTTTCATGGATGCATTCTCCGGCTACAATCAAATCAGGATGGCCAGAGGATGAAGAAAAAACTACTTTTATTACTAACCGTGGCCTTTATTGTTACAGGGTCATGCCTTTTGGCCTCAAAAATGTAGGGGCGACCTATCAACGGCTGGTAAACAAGATCTTCAAAGAGCAGATCGGCCGCAACATGGAGGTCTACGTGGACGATATGCTCATAAAAAGCAAATCCTCGATGAACCACATCGCCGACCTTGAGGAGACCTTCAGCCCTCGAAAATATAAGATGAAGCTGAACCCAGCCAAGTGCCTTTTGGAGTAACCTCAGAAAAATTCTGGGCTTTATGGTATCGGGCACGGATCGAAGCAAATCCAAAAAGATTCCGCCATCCAGAAAATGACCGCCCGAAGTCAATAAAGGAAGTTCAGCGCTTACTGGGAGAGTAGCGGCTCTAAATCGCTTCGTCTCAAGATCGTCGAGCGGTGCCTACCTTTCTTTCAGACTCTCAAGCAGCGAAGAACTTCTGTTGGACCACTGGATGTAGCAAGCATTCGAAGAACTGAAGAACTACCTCGGCTCATCTCCACTATTGGCAAAGCCCGAACCTGGAGAGGAGTTGTTCCTGTACCTGGCGGTCTCCCCTGTGGCTCTCGCAGCAGTTCTGATTAAGGAAGAAGCAAAAATTCAACGGCCGATCTACTACATAAGCCGAGTATTGAGAGATGCCGAAACCAGGTATACTAAGTTAGAGAAACTAACTTACGCCTTGTTGATTGCAGCTCGAAGGCTCCGACCTTACTTTCAAGGACACACCATAACACTGCTCACCGACCAGCCGATCAAGGTGGTTCTGCATCGAGCGGATGCCTCTGGAGGATAGCGAAATGGGCAGTCGAGCTCACGGAGTTCGACATCGACTATCGACCTCGACGGATAAAAGCCAGATATTAGCAGACTTCATGGTGGAATGCACTATCCCGAAAGAGGCGAACTTGGACGAGATGAAGCCGACAACCCAGGGCTCCAGCGAACTCCCCTGAAGAAAGAACAGATCTCCCTGATGGTTTTTGGGCCCTCTACGTGGATGGTTCCTCCAACATGTCAGGCCAGGTGCGGGCCTGATCTTGGTCAATCCAGATGGAATTATCATGGAGTATGCACTGCGCTTCAATTCCTGCGACAAATAACGGAGCAGAATATGAAGCTCTGATTGCAGGACTGAGGATCGCCAAAGAGTTAGAAGTAGATCGCTTCAAGCCTACAGTGACTCTCAATTAGTAGTGGGATAGGTCAGCAAAAATTATGAAGCTCGGAGGACAGTATGGCCAAGTATCTCGAAAAGGTAAAGGAGATCATCCCTACCTTCGGCAGCTTCGACATCAGGCAGATCCAAGAGCAAAAAATATCAGGGCCGACCTTCTCTCCAAGTTGGCTACACTGGCTCCGACTGAACTGCCTAAGGAAGTCTTCTTCGAAGTTCTGAAGCACCCAAGTACGGAAGAATCACAGCTTGTGATGGAGATCAGCCATGAACCCAGCTGGATCGACCCACTGGTTGCATACCTCAAGGATGGGGTTCTTCCTCCTGATGCAAAAGAAGCTCGAAGCTTAGGAACCAGGCCTCCCGATATATCCTTTACGAAGGCAAGCTATACAAGAGGTCATACTCTTTGCCCCTCCTGAAATATCTCCGCCTTCTGAAGCCGACTTCGCCTTGAGGGAGGTACATGAGGGAGTCTGTGGAAGTCACCTGGGGCCAGATCTTTATCCCACAAACTGCTCCGACAAGGCTATTACTGGCCTACCATGTACCAGACTCGTCGAATATGTCAGAAGGTGTGATCGGTGTCAGAGATATGCAAATATCCAAAGGCAACCTGCCTCCGAACTTACACCATTGAGTGCCCCATGGCCGTTTGCGCAATGGGGATGGATATCCTCGGACCTTTTTCCCATGGCATCCGGGCAGCGGAAGTTCTCCTGGTGGCAATAGACTATTTCACCAAGTGGGTCGAAGCTGAACCTTTGGCAAAAATCACAGAAGCTAAAGTGAGGACTTCGTCTGGAAGTCAATTGTTTGTAGGTTCGGCTTACCCAGAACCTCATTACTGATAATGGCGGCAATTTGCTGGAGCAAGGTTTGCTGAATTTTGTGAGGACTAAATATCTCCCATAACTTCACTTCGTAGCCCATCCGCAGGCAAACGAGGCCGAGGTGACTAACAGGACTCTGTTGCAAGGAATCAAGGGAGACTTGAAAAAGCAAAGGAAACTTGGGTAGATGAGCTTTATCATGTGTTATGGGCATACCGAACTACTCAGAGATTGCCCACAGGGGAGACCCCCTTTGCCTTAGCCTTCGGACAGAAGCCGTGATCCGATTGAACTCAAGCTTCCTCGTGCGAGTCGTGGCATTCGACGAAGCAGGCAACCCACAGGATCTCAAGGCCAACCTCGACTTGTTAGAAGAAAAGTGGGAGACAGCTCAAGTTCGGATGGTGGCTTACAAGCAGAAAGTAGCCCGCTACTACAATTCTCGGTCAAAAGCAAAGCCTTCAGAGCGGGGGACCTGGTACTTCGCGAGCCCTGTCTCACAACCTCAGAATCAAGAAAACTTGCCCCAAACTGGGAAGGCCCGTATGAAGTCAAGGAGGTAGTCGGACCGGAACATACTATCTAAAAGAGCTCGAGGAGCAGACCTTCGCGACCATGGAATTCAAAAATCTGCGAATGTATTACCAATAGCTTTGCCTTAAATAAAAGTTTCATATTTGCATATTTTTTCTTTTAGCATGAGCTTATAACGACAGGAAGTAACTCCCTCATACAATCGAAATTAAGCGTGTTAGGAACAGGAGGAAAACTCATCCTAACATGAGCAAAGTCGAAGGCCCGATTATTAAAGATCGGATGGGGGAGAGGCCCTTGCAACGGCCCTTATGTGCCCCCACAGCCTTGTTAGGAATAGGAGGAGAACCTCATCCTAACATGAGCAAAGTCGAAGGCCCGTTACTTAAAGACCGGATGGGGGGAGAGGCCCTTGCAACAGCCCTTATGTGCCCCCACAGCCTTGTTAGGAACAGGAGGAGAACCTCATCCTAACATGAGCAAAGTCGAAGGTCCGGTTACTTAAAGACCGGATGGGGGAGAGGCCTTGCAACGGCCCTTATTGCCCCCACCGCCTTGTTAGGAATAAGAGGAGAACCTCATCCTAACATGAGCAAAGTCGAAGGCTCGATTATTTAAAGATCGGATGGGGGAGAGGCCCTTCAACGGCCCTTATGTGCCCCACAGCCTTGTTAGGAAAGGAGGAGGACCTCGTCCTACATGAGCTGAAATTGACTATGTCGGGGAAGGAGGAGAACCTCACCCTAACACAAACAAGACCGGATCGATCAGACCAGATGAGGAGAAAAGCCTCTCAGTGGCTCCTTCATCCCCACAACCCGCTAAGAGCAGAGGGAAAACCTCCCTAAAGGGAAAACCTCGCCAAATAAAAAGAAAAAGAAGATAAAAGGGAAGCGAGAACTACACCAGCGATAAGTGAAAAAAAACTACATCAAAGAACAGGGACCTCATCTCAATGAGGAAGGATATTCCTATCAAAAACCTCAGTCGCTAAGAGGAACTCAACACAGGCCGAGGAGAAATAGACAAAAAAGTTCGGTAAATGACAACTCAATACAAGAATGGACAAGGTAATGGAAAATTTTTTTTCATTTCATTAGTGAAGTGTACATTACAAAGCCTTGAAGGCCAAAAAAGAGAAACGACAAGAAAAGAAAAAGAATACATGGAAGGATGAAAGATAAAAAAAAAGGGGCTCTAAGGAAGCTCAGCTTCTTCCGACTTCGAGCTCTCGGTTTCGTCCTTATTAGGGATTGCTTTAAGTTTTTGACTTCTTCCTTAGTTCCATCTTTCTCAGCAGCATCTCCGGTACATCTGGTGGAACCACCGGCTTTCGCCCTCTGACTCCCGAAGCCTCTTCCTCAGGACCTCGACTCGCCTCGGCATCTTTGACGCCTGCTGCTCGTGGACCAGCTGAATCTTCAGCCGCTGCAGTTCGGCCTCCTCGCCCAAGGGCCAAGACAGTTCTGCCATGGTCCCCCTCAAGGAGCGAGCTCGGAGCCTTGTGCAGAGGCAGGCTGGACTCTCTCAGACAACTGCCTCTGAAGGCGGGCAACTTCATCGGTCACCGTCTGGAGCTTCCTTCGGTAGTCCTCTACTTGCCCACTCCAGCCGACTCAGTAGGCGTTGTAGTTCGCCTCGCATCCTGCAGCTGCTTTTGAAGGTCGGAGAACTTCTTCGACCAGTCTCGATCGCGTCGGCCTGGATTGTGAGCCAGGACGAGCTCCCTTCCAACTGGCCGATCTTTCTCGTGCGGCGCCAGCTCGACTTCAAGGGAGCTGATCTTGGAAGCCTGAGTCCAAGATCGATCGCTGGCATATTTCGGAGTTCCTCAAGCTCCGCACGAAGTCAGCCTTCCTCCGGGTGTATTCCATGAAACCTTCTTGTGGAGGTCCCAAAGCGAAGCCTCCGCAGTGACCTCTGAATGGCTCTCCCTCAGTCGGTGAAGTTCATCTTCCAGCTTCTTGGATTTCTTCATCAACTGACGAACTTTCCTTCTGAGGTCTCGAATCATCGACTTCAGAGGAATCTCCTGTGGCAGGGGAAGAGCTTCGGCAGGGCACTGTCGTTGGAGACAAGAGCGCCACGACTCAAATTAGTGCAAGAAGACAAAAGAGAAGGAAAAGAATGCAGAAGAAAAAAAGGGGCTCTCTGTAAAGAAGAATCTGATTTCATTGATTAAATAATTTTTAAGTACAAGAGAACGAAGAAAAGTCACCACAAAGGAAAAATAAAATTAGAGGTTTCGGACCTCTGGGGCAGAAGTGAAGGGGCTCGCATCCCCGAAGGTCGGTAGCGGGGCCGCAGCGGTCGAAGAGGTCCCGACTGGAGGAGGACCAGCGGCTTCGAAGGTCCGGCTTCATCGTCGGATGCCTCATCCAGGAAGTCAGGTCCAGTTTAGGAAACTTTCCGCCACCTTCTCTTGGAAGAGTTCGAAACCCTTGATGAAGGCGTCCTGACTGAACTGGACCTATAGATCCTCCATCCTGGAGGAGGCCTTGAACTCCTCCACTGCTCGAGCCCCTGCCTCTGAGACCAGGGATGGGATCCATGCTTTTAGCTCGAAAACCTGCGTCTTCAGTTCAGAGACCTTGGCCTCTGCCTTCTTTCTCTCCTCCTCCAAGGTGGTCCTCAGATCGGATGAGGTTTGTCCCTCCTTTTGCAGCACCTCCTGGAGACTTATGACCTCGGCGATCTTCTCCTCGAGGCAGGCGGCCTCAGCCAGGCGACCTTCCTCCACTCGAGCTGCCTCCCTCTTGGCGATCTTCACCACCTCGACGTTGGCGACAAGCTGGTGTCCAATCTACAAGAGAGGCCGGGGAGTCAATATAAAGGCTAAGGAGTAAATTAAGTAAAGAAGCAAGAAGGAGAAAAAAGTGAATTAACCTACTTCGAGATGCCTTTTCTCTTGTGGGTCTTAAGACCCTGGGCTAACTTTCGAGCCACGCCTGCGTCTATGTCTGCAATAAAAGAAGATCAACATGGCTCAGAGATAGAATTAGAGAAAGGAGAAGCTGTAAAAAAAAAAAATAATAATAATGGTACCGACAGGGTTAAGAGGACTCAGGCCGACATTGAACAAGAGTTGTTCCTTCAGAAGTTCCGAGAGGAGGGAGGCTTGATAGGCCTCGAGCTTTTTGGAGGCTTCGAGCTCCTCCTTTTCAGGCTAGAAGCCCGACGGATGGAATCCCTCAGAGAGCTCTAAGGGGTAATCCCAGCTCCAAGGTCGGGCATCGGACATAGAAGAACCTCTCCTTCCAATTGTGGATAGAAGAGGGGGCGCCTTTCAGCAACCCCTTTCTACGAACTGAGGGGAGAAGTACCACCAGTCTTTTACCGAGGGATGACGCTTGAAGGTGTAGAAATTCCTAAACAAAGAAAGAGTTGGCCGAACTTCAGCTAAACTACAAAGAGAAAGAAATCTTATCAAAAACCTAAAGGAGTTCGGCACGACAGAAACTAAAGAAATGTTTAAGAAGTGGAAGAGAGCAATAACAAAAGAGGGAAGCGGAAGTCAAAGCCCGACGCGAAAAGCTTCTTGGTATAGATAGAAGCAGCCGGGGGAGGAGCGCTAGCTCGGCCAGTCGGCCCGGAAAGCTCCAGCTCGTACTCCGGAGGAACTCCGTACGAATCCTAATCAATGAGAGTTCCTCCGGAGTCAAAGAATTGGAGATGGTGTCTGGTGCAAAGATCAGACAAGGTTCATCTACAGAACTAAGGTTTTCGGGAGCTGGGACGGACGAACTCCTAGAATACTAGAGGAAAAAGTGCTGAAGGACATTATGGATCAAGAAAAAACCCTAAAAATCCTAAAAAAATCAAAAAAAATAAGAGATGGGGCGCTTGCAAAAAATTGAACAGGCAAAATATAACAGGAGAAAAATGAAAGAAGAACAACAAAAGAAAAAGTGAAGAGGGGAGTTCTGGAACAAACCTAGACTGGTCTGAGAAGTGTAGGGATGCAGAGAAGGGGATCGACTCGAAGAATGCCTAAGGCCGAAAGGGATGGAGCTCTCGGGGAGGAAGAAGAAGGGCACCAACAGGAGGTAAAGTGAAATTTCTGAAAGGGAGGAGTGGGTTTAAATAGGCAACAGAGCTCGGTGCAGTAATGATTGTGGATCTCCTCTGATCGACCTACACTCGCCGCGTGTCCCACTCACCATAACAGGCTGCTAAAAATGGCTGACAGCTGACAAAATCATTATTGTACCGTACCTAGAGCCATGCTCCGATGGAAATTCCAAAAAAATCTTTTCGGATCACCTTGATTTGAAAAGACTCTGGCACCAGTGTGCCAAACGCCAAAATATCTAGAAACCATCGAGTGCGGAAGTCGAGGGGGCAACATCGACTGTGAAAATTTTTCTGTACTTCTTTCATTCGGAATCCGAACTCGAAAGTAGGGGGACTGGTATTGGGTATAAAATACCCCCAGCCAAAGTTTGTAAAAGACCGCCCCTTCTAGGACTTTTTCGGCTTCTGATCTTGTGTGACATCTTTCTGAACCCCCTCGACCATCCGAGCTTCCATAATACCATCCGGACTTCTCCGATAATGAGCTTCTCCATTCATCTACCAGACCGCTCCAAAGGCTCTCTGGGCTTCACTATCAGCCGATCTTCTACAGTGATCAACTATTCTCTGAATCCCTTCCAGACTTCTTCTGGCCATGGACGACCCTACTCCGAACTTCTTTCGGACTTCATCGATATTCGAGCTTCTCCAACAATGAGATTTCTACAGTAACCAGACTCCATCCAAGTTTCTACGACGGTCGACCGCCTTCCAGATTCCACCCAAGCTCCTGCGAGAGCCAAACTTCTACAGCAAGCAGTCTACTCCGAACTCCTACTGTAGGTGGTCTACTTCGAATATCTACTCTGGATCCCAGATGAGCTTCTACAATGGGACAGGCTCCACCGGCCAGGTCACTACTTCGAGCTTCCACGACAACCGATCTTCGATCGAGCTTCTACAATAAGCAGCCTCCTTTCAGCCTTCTGCAAGAACCAGACTCCGTCCGAACTTCCATAGCGGATGGATTCCGGACAAGCTTCTACAACAAATGGGCCTCCAGCAGCTGGATTTCTACAACGGCTGATCGCCTCCAATATCTGCCGAACCTCCCCAGCCATCAACCTTCAATAGCGTCAGCTAGACTTGAACAACGCCATCCAGACTTTCACAGGATCCCCAGACTCCTCCAGCGGATGAACCTCCCCAACACCATCCGAAATCCACCGCCGGCCGACCCTCCGCCAGATTCTTCATGAAACTGGACTTCTCCAACAGAAAATTCTCATCCGAGCTTCTACAGCAGATGGTTCCCGCCTGCAGCATCAGTGCTCTAGGCACCCAACAATAATAGACCCGTCACAACCTCGAAAACATCCAAGCTTCTCCTAGATCGACGAGATAGAGAGCCATTCCGCTCCATCAGATATCCCAGCCGAGCTTTAGCCGACAGATCCAAACTCTCTGGCAAGTCGCACAATGGCTGCTACCCTACCCCACACTCTGTAATGGATTCTGCATGGCTCCACCACTCTCTGGCAAGTCACGATAATGGCCACTACTCTACTTCACTCTCTGCAACAGATTCCATGTGGCACCACCTCTCTCTGGCAAGTCATGACAACGGACACCACTCCACTCTCCGTAACAAACTTCACGTGGCCTTGAACGGCCCCTGGTGCCACTACTCTCCATAACAAACTCCGCATGGCTCTGAATGGCCCACTACCAGCGGTTACAGACGTCGCTGTCAATCAGTTACGCTCTCCGTCTATAAAAAGAGATCCCCAGATACGTTCTTCTCTAAGCTCAAAACTCTATCTCGAAACTCTGCTAAAATTCTCACTTGAGCACTCCATTTCTGTTGAAGCAGAGTACTAACTTGAGCATTGGAGGATCTTGTCGGAGCACCCCAACTCCGATTTAGACTTTCCTTGCAGGTCCCGACGGCGGCTGCGGTCATCTCAACTCCAGCTTCTCCAGCTTCGGTGGAATTCTGCACCAACAAATGTGTTAGATTAGATCTAAAAAATATTCATGATTTATTTTGATTGAGTTATTTTCTGTTATGTAATTAGCAATAGGATTGCTATTTATGAAATGTGCTGATCCATTTGTGAAATGAGTCAACACATTTGGTGAACAGAAAATAAAACCTTTCAAATTTAAAAATTATTTTCAAATGCCAAACCCTGACCCATCAGCCCAAATACTTAATTAAAAGAATTAAGTGTTGTCTAGTTGGTCTAGAATTATGAATTAAGACCTAAGACAATTGCATAAACTTGTGGGTCAATGGGTTAGATGGATTAGGTCCATAATTGGGTTAGACCTAAGGTTAGCTTAAAGAAATGGACTAAATTAGAGTAATTGATCAAATCTAATCAAAAGTTGAATTAGATTAGGTCAAGGACACTCTAGACTCAACTCCAATAGTTGTAGTTGAATGGGTCCATGTCTTTAACTAGACCAAGATGGACTTAATTCATGGCTACGTGGAACCCTATTTACTAAGTTGATCAAATTAAAACTAATGAACCGGTTGGTGTCTAAGGTAAGTTCGGCAGTCTGACCAGTGGTTTTTAAGTGGGAGCTACTCGCATTGATTCGATCTCTGACGAGTTAATGGCATATCCCCCACTGATCTCACTTACCTGGCCAACCTGGTGAGTTAGGTTTTGATTAGATCACTTGGTGATTAGGGCTCACCCATGTCATTAGGTAAATCAGTGTGACTGATTTAGGTGCTCCTAATGCCGGCTTTAATTAAATCTTTTTTAATCTGACTTGGTGAAGTCAGTGGGAGGATTGAAATTGGCTGGTTAATTTTTCTCTTCTATCCTTTAATAAAATTTCAAAAATTATTAGGTCCCTAAAATGATTAAGTTATAGTGATAACTAAGTCATAGCCTCCCATTAAGTGAGTGATAATGAGTCCATTAGTTTAATAATCACTGGAGGCCCAAAGGCCTGGTGCTTATTGACTAATGGAATTATCATTCATAATATGATATTTGGTTGAGTCTTTCTGATGGTGGTCAGGTTGGCCGGCCAAAGTCGGGCCTGATCATTTATTGGTCCGATTCACCAAATCAAGTCATGTTAATGGTTGGACCTAACCAGATCTTTTCAGTGGAGGCCAAAGCCTACTGATTAGGTTCTGGGGCAAAATTAATTACTAGAAGTTGTTTAGAGAAACAACTGGTTATGAACCTACCCATAGATGCACATGGGTTGACCAACCAAAGTTGGGCTCGTGTGTAGTCTGTGTGGATTCTAGTACCCACTAAGGAATTAAAGTAATTCCTCGAATTGGAGGTTGAGGCTACCAGTTCGTAAAAATACTGGGAGAAACTTTAGACTAAAGTCCAAGTCTTTAGTATTAATAATTTATGTACTAATAAAGGTCTGATTTTTCTTTATGCAGCTATGGCCACTATGTCGCTCCGGTCATTATTAGATAATGACAAGCTCATGGGACCTAATTTCGATAGCTGGTATCGAAAATTAAAATCATCCTTGAGCATGAGCGGATCCTTTATGTAGTAACGGATCCGGCACCTGAGGAGCCAGCCCGAACTAGAGGGGTGGTCCGAGATACTTACCAGAAGTGGCTCAACGACCGCACCACCGTTCGGTGCATAATGCTGGCGGCAATGAATGATGAGTTCAGCCGTAGGTTCGAGAACGCCAGCACAGGAGATGCTTCAAATGTTGAACGACTCCTTTGGCATGCCTGACGATGTTGAAAGGCACAAAACTAGTTGTGCCATTTTCAATGCTCGGATGAGGGATGGGGCCTCAGTCACTGATCATGTACTGTACATGATCGAAATGATTGAGCCTAAGTAAACTGGGCTTTCCCTTGCACGAGCAGCTCGGTAAGGATGCGATCCTTAATTCTTTGCCCAAGTCCTTCCTCCCCTTACTCATTTTCGATGACAAAGCCTGCAGTGAACTACCACGGCTTGTTGGGGTTGCTGCAGAACTTTGAGAAGGACACCAGCTCCATAAGGAGTCGGTGAATGTTGTGGGAGGGTCTTCTTCTGGTCGTCGACCCTTTAAGAAAGGGAAGAAGAACAAGAAGAAGAAGAATAAGAAGGTGCAGCATGCTGGGACGTCTGCACAGGGTCAGACCAAGAAGCGCAAGCCCGACCAGAGCCAGGCGGAGTGCTTCTTTTGCAAGAAGCAGGGGCACTGGAAGAGGAACTGTCCTCTATACATTGCCTCCCTGGACCCGAACAGGCCGAAGAAGAAGCAAGGTAATTATATGATAACACCTTGCAACTTTTTCATTTGTGATACTACTGCCTGGGTATTGGATACCGGAAGCCCTTATCATATCTGTAATTCGATGCAGGGTCTGCAGGTCAGTAGGAGATTTGATGAAGGCGAGAGGTTCCTGAACGTTGGAGATGGAAGCAAAGTTTCAGTTCTAGCTTTAGGAATCATGAACCTTGTAATCAACTCTCGTAATGTAATTCTGAGTGAATGTCACTATTGTCCAAGTTTTTTATTAAATATTATTTCTGTAGGCCTTTTGGCCATGTACAGTTATGAATTTTTAATAAAAAAAATATTTGCAATATCATTTTGAATGGTGTTACAATGTTTGTTGGACAACTAAATAATAGAATTTACTTACTATCACAGCCTGTTAATGTGGTTCAAACCTCCGGTAAATCCTAGAATGATAATATGTCAGAAGTCTACCTTTGGCACTGTAGGCTAGGTCATATCAATAAGAACAGGATAAACAGGTTGGCTCAAGAAGGAATTCTTGAAGTTGGTGATTGTGAATCACTTCCAACCTGTGAGTCCTGTCTTCTTGGAAGATGACCAAGTCACCTTTTACTGAAAAGGTGAGCGAGCCAGTGAACTCTTGGGTCTGGTACATTCTGATGTATGTGGACCCATGAGCTCAAGTGCAAGAGGTGGATATTTCTACTTCATAACCTTCACAGATGACCTATCGAGGTATGGGTATGTCTACTTAATGAAGCATAAGTCAGGTCATTTGAAATGTTCAAACTATTCGAAATGAGGTAGAAAAATAAACTGAGAAGTGTATTAAAACTCTTCGATCTGATCGAGGAGGTGAATACCTTTCCAATGAGTTTCTGACATATCTTGAGAGAATGGGATTCTCTCTCAGTGGACTCCTCCTGGAACACCACAGCATAATGGTGTGTCTGAAAGGAGGAATCGGACCTTGTTGGACATGGTTCGATCCATGATGGGTTTGCTGGTCTGCCGATCTCCCTGGGGATATGCGCTCGAATCGGCTTGTTACCTTCTAAATAGGGTTTCGAGTAAGTCTGTAACCAAAACGCCATATGAGATATGGATAGGACGTAAGCCAGTACTCTCGCACCTTAGGTTTGGGGGTGTCCGGCTTATGTTAAACGTTTAATTACGGACAAGCTTGGACCTAGGTCTGACAAGTGTTATTTCATAGGGTACCCAAAAGAGACCAAAGGGTATTATTTCTACCTAGCTGATGAGCAAAAGGTGTTTGTCAGCCTTAAGGCAATCTTTTTGGAAAAGAGTTCCTTGGTGAAGGGACTGTTGCCTCTAAGGTCGAACTTGAGGAAGTTCGGTAGGTGAAAAATCGACACAAGTTGCTGAACCTGAACCGATTTGGTTAGATCAGATCCGGAGCCCATTGTTCCTGCACCCTTAAGGCGGTCTGGTAGAGTACCACGTCAACCGGACAGATACTATGGTTTCTTGGTCCGGGATGGCGATCCTGTCGAACTTGATGAAAATGATGAGGATCCGATCACCTACATGGATGCAATGCAGAGACCTGACTCTGAGAAATGGCTAGAGGCCATGAAATCCGAAATGGAGTCCATGAAGGTCAACGATGTGTGGACATTGGTTGACCCACCCGAAGGAGTAAAACCCATAGGGTGTAAGTGGGTCTTCAAGAGGAAGAGGGGGCAGACGGAAAGGTGGAGACCTATAAAGCCCATCTGGTTGCCAAGGGATATCGTCAACGTTATGGTATAGACTATGATGAGATTTTCTCCTGTGGCAATGCTCAAATCCATTCGATTATGCTTGCGATAGCTGCCCATCTGGACTATGAAATCTGGCAGATGGATGTGAAGACAGCTTTCCTAAATGGAGAGCTGGACGAAGAGGTGTATATGATACAACCTGAAGGGTTCACATCCACAGATGAGTCTAAGGTGTGCAGGCTACAGAGGTCCATTTATGGACTTAAGCAGGCATCCCGAGTTGGAACATACGTTTTGATAGGACGATCAAGACGTATGGCTTCGTTAAGAATGGAGAAGAGCCCTGCATTTATAAGTGGGCTAATGGTCCAGTAGTGGTATTTCTTGTATTGTATGTGGATGACATTCTCTTAATCGGAATGATGTCCCTGCATTACAGGAATAAAGATTTGGCTGTCGTCACAGTTCTCCATGAAGGATCTGGGAGAAGCTTCCTACATCCTAGGGATGAGGATCTATAGGGATAGATCTAAAAGGTTGCTTGGCTTATCCCAGTCCACGTACATTGATACTATGCTGAAGAGGTTCAGCATGGAGAATTTCAAGAAAGGCTATCTACCGATAGGCCATGGAATTTCTCTCTCGAAGAGGGATTGTCCGACAACACCTCAAGAGAGAGAGCGTATGGGTAGAATTTATATGCTTCGACAGTGGGATCTATCATGTACGCCATGACATGTACACGACCAGATGTGGCATACTCACTAGGGGTAGTGAGTAGATACCAATCTGATCCAGGAGAAGAATCACTGGAAGGTTGTTAAAACCATCCTGAAGTATTTAAGAAATACTAAGGACCAGTGGCTTGTTTATGGTGAATCGACTTGAGACTTATAGGGTTTACAGACTCTAGTTTCCAGTCTGATCACGATGACAGCAAGAGTGTGTCGGATTTATTTTTACCCTTAATGGTGGGGCTCTGCTGGAAGAGTTCCAAGCAGCACACAGTGGCTGATTCAGTTTGCGAGGCAGAGTATGTCGCTGCATCAGATGCTGCCAAAGAAGCGTGTGGCTGAGAAAATTCATCACGAGCTCAGTAGCACCCTCCCTTGTTGGTCCAGTTCTGCTCTACTGTGACAGCTCTGGAGCCATTGCTCAGGCGAAGGAACCGAAGGCACACCAGCGGACGAAGCATATTCTGTGCGCTACCATCTCATCCAGAAAATCATGGATCGAGGTGACGTCGACCTTCAGAAGATCGACGGAAAGGAGAACCTGGCCGACCCATTCACTAAAGCCATTGCGGTGAAGGAGTTCGACGACTTCAAGTCGAAGATGGGTATTAGATACTGCACCGATTGGCTTTAGGCCAAGTGGGAGATTGTTGGGAATAGTGTCCCAAAGCCAATCGTCAGCCTGTTGATGGTTGTGCTCTTTTGTATTAGTATATGAATTATAAATAAATAAAAGTTATTTTGATATTTTTCATCACAAATTGTTTCATCTTCTAATGAACTCCTGTGTTGTGGTGAAGTCCTTAGGACTATTTAGACTCGACAAAGGAGGATTTATCGTTTAGTCCTTAAACCTGTTCGCGACCAAATGATACGTTGTTACCAAGGACAACAATGTTTATCAAGCATAGGTCATTGTGTGCCATATGGGTTGGTTGTCCTCTTAACCAAGGAGTGTGGAGACACTGGTATGGCATACAGGTGAGATGTAAGGGTACATCTGCACTGAACGTGACCGACTCCGGAGCTTTTTCTGCTGTCAAGATTTGCTCCGATGGGATATGGGTATAACTGTCCCTCCGACCTGAGACCGCCACGGTGACTTGCAAGCAACTCACTGCACTTAGGCACTGGACTACCTGAATTTCTAATTCAGTGACGGAAGGCTGCTGGGTGTAGTCAAGTACTTGACTTGTCGGTGCGTGTGTCAAGATGGGATTGACCACTCCAGTTCAGGAGCTGTGTACAGTCGTTTTCAATTTAGCAAAACTTGGCCAGGGTAGTCCTAGTGAGGAGTCACAGGACTGTTTGAGTTGAGCATGATTCGGATGATCTATCAGGGTTGACAGTTTAACCCTGAGTCATCCTAACACAGGGGTCAAAAGGGATGAATTATACAGTAACCATATTCACGTAGGTTCTGAATGTTGTGATTGTACTATTCGACCTATCCGATGTCGGGTACCATTGCTAGATGGTCACTTCGATTAGTACAGGAATTGGTTCCTGTGCTACCGGCTTAGGTTCGAACCTCGGGGTCACACACATTAGAGGTTCCTATCTGATCTGATGGCTATGAAGAGTCCTACTGGACTGGACTCTTCACCAAGTCCTAATCTGAGACTCTGTGATCGAGAATCAGGATTCTCTGATCATGAGTTCCACACATTTTGGGTACCGGGGTCAAGAGTCCCACTGGTTTGGGACTCTTCGATCAAGGTTTCATATCGATGGACTTTGATGCCGATTGCCCATCAATTTGGACTCAGTATTTATGAGAGGTTTAATTAGTGATTTGATCACTAATTAACTCAATTTGATTGAGTAATTATTTTTGGATCAAGTCCAATTGAATTGGATTCAGTTGGGTTTGACCCGATTAGGTTAAGAGTTGACCTAATCGCCGAGGTGGTTTGGTCCCTGATTTGATCAGGGGTTGGGCTTAGTCAATTCTGATTTGATTAGATTTTATTGAGCCTAATTAAGCCTAATTGTGTTGGATTTAATTTAGTCTAATTGTGCTAACCTATTTTAATAGGTTGGTTCAATTAGATTGTTTAAAATTTCAAACCACTTGACTTATCTCCCTGCGCCACCTCACTCACCTGCCCATTTGAATTCACGAGAAATGAGTTCTCATGAATTTTCTCCCACAGAAGCCTTCCCAGCCCCTTCTTTGTGCCATTTTGAATGGATAATGATAAGGATTTGGTTGGCCATTCAAATTCAAAGATGTTTGAATTTGAATGGTAACAAATCCCTGTGCCACCCTTTCATTTGTGCGCCACTTCCTCCACAGAAAAAGGTTTCTCATGTAAACTCTCCACACACAAAGAAGCCCATGCCCTTCCTTCTCATGCAGAGTGGATAAAATTGGTTGGTTGGCATTTGAATTCAAATTCGATTTGAATTCAAGTGAGCAACCACTTATCTTTATCCTCTCATGCAGTAAAATGCTGCAAAGATGCAGCTTGTACCATTTTAAAAGAAGAGAAGATAGGGCATGCGCACATCATTAGAGAGATAGGTGGCGTGAGAAAGCTTTTCTGCATGAGAAAAGAAAAGAAAAGGAGAGAAAAGAAGGTGAGAAGGTGAATACCCTAGGGTTTTGCCTAGGATTCAGGAAGTGAGAAGGTGAGCTACGAGTGTCATGAGCCCACAAATTTAGAGAGAGCTTCATCAACCTCTCAAGTACATCTACTGATGATATGGAGCATCTGAAGAATCGACAGATCAAGATCGAAGGAGTTTGATCAACATCAGTCATCGAAAGGATTCTGCAACGAACTAGCATTCGTGAGGAGCCGATCAGATCGAAAGCTTCGTGTGGACGATCCACAGAGGCCAGACACATTGTATGGCTGCATTGCGATGATCAGACCCTCTCGATAGTGATCAGATTGTGGCGATCGACTACCCGCACGAAGGTAATGTTCTGAACACATAACAGTAAAATATTTACTGTAGAAGTTTAAATTTTAAATTTAAATGCATGCTATATATATCATATTTAGATCCTTATGTAGAATTAATATATGTTAATTAATTAATTAATTAATAATTTTCACTATAAAATTATAATTTTGAAAAAATTTTAAAATTACCATTTTACCTCTACACTGAAATTTCCCACAACATGTGCTTATGCATATATTGGAGTTCATCTAAAATGGACTTCAATATATAGCACCTATCTTTATTGTAATTATCCATCCACTCATCAAGTATAGCTCGTTGATTTTGGGTTAGACAAGTTGTTAACATCAGAATAATCTGACAGAGAATATTACTAAATTTTAAGAATAATTCTTAGGTTTGTGAGCCAATTTATGTAATTAGTTTCGATTAATCAATTGATATCTAAGATTTAAGCTAGAAGATTAGAAGCTGACACAATGAACAATAGAGAGCAAAAATTCTAATTGGATGTTTGTACTTATTTCATAATTTACTCTAGAAACTTTTAGATGCAAAAAGACTCCTACTATTTTTTCAGATCTCCCACACTCCCTCGATGGAGAAACAAAAATTCTAATGCAACAATTGGATTTCTAATGGGTGCTGTAGTCCCACCGATGCCATGCACCTCACCTAACAGTTATTGGTAATACGCACACCGATACGTGGATAACTCTTTATCTGGATACTTTTCTAAGTATATCACAGCTATTTGGTCTCTAAGTCATGTGGGCTCACCTAATAGTTATTGCCCACACTCCTTAGTTAAGTCAGACCTACCATTCATAAACAGGTGCAAAGCCATCATTGGATCTCTCACTTAATAATTATTAGGCCCAACCCTATCTTTACCTTGGAGCAACTCTTTACTAATAGAGTGGTTGCGTGTTCCTGATGCAACTGAACTACTATAACCATCCAAGAATAATCAATATTGGTAGCACGCCCGCACATCTACAACGATGGAAGATCATTGGACTTAATATTTATGGAGAGGTTTTGGATTTAGATCTCATTTAACCAGTTATCACATAACTGATCTAATTGGCATAGGCTAAATCAAACCACCAAGTATCAAATTTGAGACTCGATCTTTCAAATTGACCAAGGATTGGTGGGGGTCCTCCGTTGCTTTTCTTAAACATCAATAAATTGGTCGATCAGTAAATAAAACTAATTAAATAACCACCTTTAAATTACTTGCTTTAGATATCAATTGATTAATTGATCTGAATATGTTAGCTTAAGTGAATCAGATTCGAACCAGAGAGCCAAATTAGGTCCTTAGGTTAATCAATTCTACATATGAGTGTTAATCGATTCGATCAATAATAATTATATAATCTTAAACTCTATTTACCTCACCCTAATCAATATTTGACTCAGTTTCATCAACTGCTAAATTGATCTAGACCCAATATGATCAAATCAAAAATCTTAGATGCAATCTAATTACATGACCTAATTTGATCTATCCATGACCAATCACTTATGCATAAATACTAATTTTAGATCTTAAATCAAAATTTTCAGATCTAAATTTTTTACATAAAAGTATGTTTTGATCTTGAAATAATTTTCAGATCATACATACAAACATATATCATATATATGAATAAGTTCAGGTCATAGAAATAAATTTTAGTCCTAAACATACTTTCATATATCATATATATGAATCAAAATAGATCTCGAAACTCTTTTTAGATCTAAACAATAAAACGTATATCACATATATGCTGAAAAATCAGATTTAAAATTTTATTTAATTAAAAATTTTAACATCATTTTAGGACAACCATACAGCATAACAAGTTATGCCAAGGCAACCTAATGTCAGAACGACATCAAAAACTTTTAGATCTGAATTTTTTCTCTATAGATTTCAAATTTAAATCCTAATCTCATGCATATGATATGGCTCTAATACCACTGTTGGAGTTTCATAGTTTCATACATGCAAAAATTTTTAAAATAAGTATGTAGTAAAATTTTAAAAATTTTAGATTAAATCTAATTTAATCTAAACATACATAAGATCAAATCTTAAAACTATAAATAGGATCAACATGTGTGGGATAAAATTTAGATATAAAAATTAAATAAAAAAAATAAATAGGCTTCATACCTTGGCATGGATCCATCTTCACCATGAACTGATGATCATGGATGTCTTCTGAAGGTCTCTCAAAGCCGCACAAATGTCCGATTTCTACGGTTATCCACATGAGACTTATATCTAATCAAAAGCTTATTGATCCCATCAGGGTGCTAGCTTCCATATAGAGATCGCATTTTGATGGTTGAAAATCTTTTTTTCTCTCAAAACACTCTTAGAAAAGAAGAAGAAATAGGAGGATGATGATCTCTTTGATAGAGATTATGAGAAGAATCATTTCTTCTCTTTTCTTCCTTAAACTTATGCACCAAATCTCTATACTAGAGATGTAAAAATTTTATCCAACTTTTGAATAAAGAGAAGAGAAAAGCTATGTCCAAACTTGGACAAAATATGGGAAAGATGTCCTAACAGCCAACCTTTGGTTGTTTGTAAGAAAGAAGGGATATGGAGCAAATATACCTCATGCCATGGACATACACGCCAACCCTCTCCCCTTGATTTTTATCCATGCACAAGTCCTAGCTCTTGCATCTCAAAGTTGATCCATATCAGGTCCTAACCATTCCTCATAACCCATGTTTAAATAGGCAAAGAGGAGTTAGATTTTGAGTAGGAGATAAGAGTCCAAACATCTTTGGACTCTTGATTTTATGCCGCCCAATACCCAAATATTTTGTGCATAGATTTCACACAAAGAAAAAGGAGTCTTCTCATGGATTCTTATACATAAAAAAGAGCAGAGGTGGCATCCAAAAAATCTCATAGGCATGGGATATATTGGCATCCAAATTAGTTGGGCATGGGACTTGGTTTGAGGTGCATGGAGGAAGAGTTTAATCCACTTAAGACTCTTCTTTAGGTGGCTGATTTAAATCAATTTAAACTCTAACCAATTTTAATCATATTAGAAATTGATTAGACCCAAATAGATTAAAAAATAAATCTAATTTAGAGCTCAAACTATTTAGATTAGATGTCACCTAATTAGAGAAGGAGTCCTAGTCCTTTTGGACTCTCTCTTGGTGCTTAAGTCGTACTCAATTTAATCCTAATCGAATTAGGATTTGGTGCACCCATGAAGATGAAAATTTTTAGTCCAAATAGAAACTCAAATATACTTATTTAGATCCTAGTCTAATTAGAAATTAAGTCAAATCCAAATTCTAATTCAACAAGAAATCATTCTTCTATGCAATTTAGTTATCTAATAACCCAATTAGGCTTGTTCAAATCAAACCCATATCAAGTCAAATTAAATCTAATTTAATTAGACTTGATGAAAGCCGCATAGCTCAATCAAATAAAGCCAATTAGCAGTCCAATTACTAATTAATCCTCCTATAACTCACTAACTCTTTAGTGAGTTACTTGCTACAACTTTTGCATTGGATCAATCATCAATCAAATTGATAATCAAATTCTATCATGATTCATAATTATATTTCAATCTGATCAGTCAAATTTTTTTTTATATGTGGCTTCATAGGTTCTATTCTATCTGATAGTGAGATATATTATGATTTCTATCACAATATCATTGAAACTCTTTTCAATGAGTTGGAACCATTCCAACTCTGCCCATCAAGAATCATCGATCATCAAGATGATACTCATGGGTTCACAATCCATCAGTGACACCTAGCAATATATACTGACAACCCGATAGAATAAAAGGTGATGAATCTTTAGGTATAGTTAACATATGATACAGTCTCTTTATCATGAGTCTCGACAAGATGGCAGGTCATGGATGAATCATCAAACCTCATCATCGGTCATATGATAGATTCAATCAGCTCGAGTCTATATATGATTCTCATGGAAACTCCTTTCCATTAATCACACTGCTATGGCTTAGACTTAAAGACTCAACTTTTTAAATCCTATAGGACTACTCCCTTCTGCTAGGATCGATAAATCTCATCTTGATGCGTACCCTACTCCTACGGTAGACCAACTATCGTTTGTTGGAATTAAAGGTTTGGGACATGCATGTGTATTTTAAAATTTTATTTTTTAAATACTATAGTGGAATATTAGATTAAAATATTTTTAATCTGAATCAAGTATGCATAAAATATAAAACCACAAGGATCTAGTTCATGTGCTAAAATTGACATATGCTGAAATTCAGATTGTGATCAAATTGCATACCTGTTTCGCGATCTTTTTCTTCAAATCTGGATCTGAAAGAGAAAAAGTTTTCTTCTAGCCGTACAAGTATCCAGCCTTTATGGGTATTCACATAGGATCAGTTTGGAATAGCCCTCTTCAAGTAAAATTTTTTTCTCTAAGAAAATTCAACCTGTTGAATCTGAACGAAGCTTAGATCGCGATCAACCTTTTGATCTCTTTCCTTGATCTCTTCTTCTCTTGCCTTTCTCCTTTGCTTTATGCTACTACCAAACATCAAGAACCAGCAAGGAGGGGATACCCAACAGCTTGGGTGTGGAAGAGAAGTGAGATGCCCCAAATGGTAGGGTGTGTGGGACACCAAGGGACATGAGAGGGAGAGAGGAAGAGAGGGCATGGGGTGATCTCTTTATGGCATAGGGCTTGCTAGTTGGATGTACTAGGGACCTTAGGAGAGATCCCTTTAAATAGGCATAAGCATTGAATCCTATTCAATCACATAATATAAGTCTTACTTGCATTGGGTTTCCTAATAACTTAAGTTATTTAACTTTCATTAGGAATCCTTTTAGGTGCCAACTCTTGGAGCCCTTGCACCTATTATTTCACATCCTCTTTTGCACCCAAGGGACATCTCATATAAGATCCACAAGCCCTCTAATCATGGGACACGCTCAACTTGATCAAATCAAGGTGGCACCCCGTAATAACTATCAAGGAATATTAATTAGGGACTTGCACCCTAATTTAATTGATCCAAAATTTTAGACATCCAATAATTAGAGTTTAATAAATTTAATTCATTTAGATTATTAGTAGATAATTAAGTTTGAATTATTTTATCAAATAAAAATCCAAACATAAAGAAAAAATTGGGTCCAACAATGTGCTAGCAAGGTTACTTTGAACCCAATCAGATTTCTCTAAACTCAATTGACACTTCATAAGCTCAATTACTTATTCCAGGCCTAATCTCTTAGTTGTGTGACCCCATAGATTCAATTCTATCTGGTAGTGAGATATGCAATGATCTTTATCAAAATATCATTGAAACTCTTTTCAATAGGTCAGAATAATTTCACTCTAACTCATCAAGGATTGTCGATCTAGAATAATCCTAGTGAGCTCTCACAATCTACCAGTGACATCTAATAGTATGTAGTAGCAATCCAGTAGAACTAAAATGAACCTCTAAGTATAATTAACATGAGATTCAGTCCCTCTATCATGACTCCCGACTAGATGATAGGTCATAGATAAATCGTCAAACCTCAACATCAGTCATATAATAGATTCGATCAGCTCAAGTCTAAATATGATTTCTATAAAAAAATTTTCCATCAATCATACTACTGTGGCCACAAATTCTCAAACTTCACCCTTCAAATCCCATAGCACTACTCTTTTCTAGTAAGGTCGATAGATCCCATCTTCATATACATCCTACTCCTACAGTGGACCAACTGTCATCAATATCCACTACAAGACTCATTAAGATCCATGTTTATGTATCAATCAAACTTCAGTAGTCTCACTGTGAGTAGCAGTGCTATCTCAGGTCAAAGGATCAGTCACATAACTACAGCATCGAGACGGTCACTGACGATCGAGTAAAAATCCAAGTGATCTCTCGTATGGTCACGCTCAATACTAGTTATTCTCTAACAACTACTTGTGCTCGTCGTTCAGTGTCTCTATACCATAAATTAGAGTCCATCTATCTCGAAATAAGCGATCTGTGCACTGTCTATCCAGATCGATCACCATCCACATGATAATCTTATGATCAGAAGTATTTAGGAATTAAACACATATCTCTAATTCTCAATACCTTGAGAATATATATCGAAAGCTAATTCCATGGACAATTCAAGGACACATCACCCTTGAATAAAAAATAAACTTGTCCTTTTATTGATCATATCAATGTATTAAGTACAAAATTATGTCCTAGATTTATTATAATGTGTTAGCCATATTGACTTTTAGGACATACATCTAACAATCTCTCACTTGGACTAAAGCTAATTGGCCACAAATCTAAATCCCATCTTCTCTACATGGACTTTCATTTTTGATTGGCTTAACTGCTTTGTCAGTAGGTCTGCCACATTATCCGTGAAGTCTACTCTTCGTACCTCGATATATTTCTTTTCGAGGTAGTCACGTATAATATGATACCGCCGCTCGATGTGCTTTGATTTTTGATGAGATCTCATCTCCTTAACAAGTGCTATGGCTCCATTGTTGTCGCAATAGAGTGGTATGGCATCTGACGTCATAACTCCAAGTTCTACGATGAACTTCTTGAACCAGAAGTATTTTTTTGTAGCATCCGAAGCAGCGACATACTCAGCCTCTCTGGTCGAATCTGCTATGATAGGTTGCTTAGAACTCTTCCAGCTAACTGTGTCTCTATTGCAAATAAACA